>NW_017671971.1:203317-230818 GCF_001879085.1 Nicotiana attenuata | reverse complement strand
TTTCGGGAAGTTGAGAGTTGATTTGGAAAGAGAAGTCTTATTTCGGAAGCTTAAAGTTGAGAGAATGAACTATGAATGGAATTTTGAGTAAACGACCTCGGAAATCAAGATCGGAAGGTTCCAGCAGGTTCGTATGATGATTTCGGACTTGGGCGTATGCCCGGTGCGGGTTTTGGATAACCCGGGAGTGTTTTGGCGCCTATTGTGGAAGTTAGCATTTTTGAAGAATTTCATGAGGTTGGGCTTGAAGTGCATTTCAGTGTTATCGATGTCCGTTTGGGATTTCGAGTCTGTGAATAGCTACGTATGGTGATTCTGGAGTTGGGAGCGCGATCGGAAGTGAATTCGGAGGTCCGTAGGTCATTTTGGAGTCATTTGGCTAAAGATAAAAATTTGAAGGTTTTTGAGAAGTTTGACCGGAGGTGGACTTTTGATATCGGGATCGGAATCCGATTCCGAAAGTTGGAGTAGGTCCGTAATGTCGAATATGACTTGTGCGCAAAATTTGAGGTCAATCGGACGTGATTTGATAGGTTTAAACATCGGAAATAGAAGTTTGAAATTCTAAAATTCATCAAGTTTGGATTAGGGGGTTGATTCGTGATTTTAGCATTGTTTGATGTGATTTGAGGCCTCGAGCAAGTCCGTAATGTGTTTTGGGACTGGTTGGTATGTCTGGTTGGGGTCCCGGGGGCCTCGGGTGAATTCCGGGTGGCCAACAGATCGAAAATGGATTTTTGAGAAAGCTGAAGCTATCTGGTTGCTGGTATTTCCGCTTCTGCGGAAAAGGGACCGCAGAAGCGGCCCCGTAGAAGCGATGGAGGGAGCCGTAGAAGCGGAATTGGTCGAAGGCTCGTAGACCGCAGATGCGGTCAAGGATCCACAGAAGCGGGACCACATCTGCGGAAGGGATATCGCAGGAGCGGAAGGGGCAGCCAAGGGTGAGACCGCAGATGCGGAATATTGGCCGCACCTGCGGAACCGCAGAAGCGGCAGAGGAGCCGCAGGTGCGGAAGTCGCTGGGCAGATTGTTTTAAAAACGGGGTTGAGTTCATTTCACTCATTTTCTTCACTTCATTGGGCGATTTTTGGAGAGCTTCAAGGAGAGATTTTGTCATCCATGTTAAGTAAGTTACCCCTACTCATTTCCAAGTTAAATACAAGATTATATCATGGAATTAGGCATGAAAATTGTGGAAAAAATTGGGATTTTTGGAAGAAAACCTAGAACTTGATAAATTGGGTTTTACCACGAATTTGAGCATGGAATTAGGAGCAAATTATATATTTGAGCTAGTGAAGCTATGGGTAGAGTATATCTTCGAGAAATTTCGGAATCCGGGCACGTGGGCCCGAGGGCATTTTGGTCATTTCACTAAGCGGAGTTGGGGATTTGTATAATTTGAATTGTTAACAAGTATTCGAGTATATTCTCATTAATTTGCCGTTTGGCTAGTTTCGGAACATTTGGCAATGATTCGAATCGTCGGGAAAGCTTGGAGGCGTTTATGGATCTTCGGAGCGAGGTGAGTCTCTTTTCTAACCTTGTAAGAGGGAATTGTCCCCATAGGTAAAATAATTAATTATGTGCTCCTATATGCGGGGGCTACGTACGCACGAGGTGACGAGAATCCGTGCGTAGCTGCTATTATGCTATTGTCCGGGTAGTTAGGGCCCAAAAGCATATTATACTTGGAGTATTTATGAACGTATTGATAGCTTGAATTGCTTAAATCACCTTGGATTAGTAAATGAATTTAAAAGGAGATGAAACATCATTTTTCCCGAATTGTTAAGAAAAGAAATGGTTTTATTTGGATAATTATTCCCGATAAGTTCTTAATTGACTGATTGAGCATGTATCTCTATGTGTACCTGCGTCGCATGCATGATTCGCGAGCAGAGTATGTGTTTATTTATGGTCCCGCTTCTGCGGAAATTTTTCGGTCCCGCTTCTGCGGTTATGACAGCAACCAGCACTTTTCTCGACACGGAAATGAGCATACGGACTTACTCGAGGCCTCAAATCACATCAAACAACGCTAAAATCATGAATCAACCCCCAATCCAAACTTTATGAACTTTAGAACTTCCAACTTCTACTTTCGATGCTTAAACCTATCAAATCACGTCCGATTGACCTCAAATTATGCACACAAGTCATATTCGACATTATGGACCTACTCCAACTTTTGGAATCGGATTCCGACCCTGATATCAAAAAGTCCACTTCCGGTCAAACTTCTCAAAAACCTTCAAATTTCTATCTTTAGCCAAATGACTCCAAAATGACCTACGGGCCTCTGAATTCACTTCCGATCGCGCTCCCGACTCCAGAATCACCATACGGAGCTATTCACAGACTCGGAATCCCAAACGGACATCGATAACGGAATTCCAAAATGCTAACTTCCACAATAGGCGCCAAAACGCTCGCGGTTCATCCAAGACTCGATCCAGGCATACGCCTAAGTTCGAAATCATCATACGAACCTGCTGGAACCTTCAGATCCCAATTCTGAGCTTGTTTACTTAAAAATCCAATCTTAGTTAATTCTTTCAACTTTAAGCTTCCGAAATGAGAATTCTCTTTCCAAATCAACTCTGAACTTCCCGAAACTTAATTCCGACCACGCGTACAAGTCATAATACTTGAAATGAAGCTGTTCATGGCCTCAGACTGCTGAACTATGTGCCAGAGCTCAAAACGACCGGTCGGGTCGTTACATTCTCTCCCACTTAGACATACGTTCGTCCTCGAACGTGCTGAAAACTGCACTGAAGTAGTCTGAAATCACTGTTTAACTTCTCGTGCACCTTCCCGTGCCACCACAACTCAGTTGAGCACATCAGCTCGATCAATTCTGAAGATATTCCCTTTTTATTCAAGCAAATAAGTCTTAGAGCGCAATTCCAACATCCAGAATTCTATGCCCGATCTGTTTCCAACATACGATCACCATATCAATCACTACACGCTGTACCCAAACATGACTGCATAACTTTGCTGAATTCACACCTTGCATCAATTTACTCACCGAAGCACAATAACATTTTCTGATTAACTTAGTCGAAATTCCACGAATCTGATGCTCCCATTGCACCCCATGACATACACAGCTCTTACTCTAACTCTTACAATACCGCCACAACGGAAGAGATGTGCAGAAATTCATAATCAACTGCCGAGTCAACCAATCATTGAGTCTATACTTCTGACAAGAAATATTACCATATTCTGAACTAAATAATGATCTTTGCTCCTTAATATATTTCACGTAATCAGATTGCACCGATCCTAAATCCAACAATCTCGTCTCACCCAGTACGAACTGCTCAGGCAATAAGCCATCCCGACATGACCAAAAGTTCATATGATGCCACAATGCGCCAATAGGCTACCAATTAGAATGCGATACAAAAAGGAAAATGAAATCTGAAAAGGAATTTCAATTACCCCGCTCGCGAATCATACATGCGACGCGAGCGCACAGCTAATATGAGTTTTCCTCGGAAAATAGGAAACAGAACACATAAAAACAAATATGAGGAACTGTACCGAACCCCACACTGTTGCGGCGCGCAACCCGGTCCAAACAGCATACCCATGACGGCGTGCCACCCGATCCACACATAGAACTCACATAAGGAGATATACGTCGAGCTAAATTGCTCGCTAAAACGAAATACCAAATATTGGTCAGAAACACGCTAGGTGCATAATACCATCCCTGAGGGAACAGATAGCACTATAGGCTACAAAATTCAAGCACAACTGAGGTGTGATACCCGATTAGAATCTCAAGAGCCACCATGCTCATATAACATCATCGCTACGCGGAATCTCAACACATAAGAAATTTACCAAGTCGTCTCACAACTCATACGGCGCAATATATATATATATATGCACGAAATAGCTGACGACAAATAACCCCCCGACTGCTCTTCCATAAGGAACGCTTGCTGAAATGAACACAACTGGCCTGACATAGGGCCCATATTCACGCTTAAATCCATCCACCGACCTCAAGTCGATTCTGATCGTATCAAACTAGGTCAATAACCTTTCAAAGTTCCATACTAACTTCCCCCTTCTTATAACACACAAGAACAACCGTCATAACCGGAGTACTCATCCATAGTCCACAATACAGAATCCGAGTGCCCTCCAGGCATCAATTCTCAATTTAACGAAATCACTACAACCTTCATACTTGGTTTAAATCTTTAATCAATCAAGTGACTACATGCCACATTTATACAATCTTCCTGTGGGAGACACTCTCACAACCTACCATAATAAATAACTTGGTCTTACCTCCAAACCACCGGTCACACTAACACGGAAAAGCGATCAAGAATCATTAACCAGGATGCAAAGCCTTTTTCACAAAACACCGATCTCAGGTGACGCAGAAGACAATACCAACTTACCTTAAACAGCGAAACTCCTTTCCTGCTCGTCTGAGCTCGTGACATCCTTGTCCACACCGAACTGTTACCTTGATCTCCACTTCCAATTCCATACCACTCACTGCACCTAACATGCCAAAATACTATAGAACACGCTTTCCATCATAGATTCGGAACCACTATTAGGTTAACACTTCATCATATAAAACTTTCCACTTAACTCACTTCGGGGGAACCATAGCAGCACATAAGTGAATTCTCATGACCGTAGAATATACAAATCTCTAAGTAGTGGTCTAACCCCACCATAACCCTTCCAAGGTCCGCCTATACGCAACATGCCATAACAGTGGAATACCTCTGAATAAAATCAATTACGGCGGCCGACAGGCCTCACACGTACCATCACAAATCACTTGCATAACTTGATCACGCTGAAGGAACTGATCACTAACACCAATATGCCAAATTCAACTATGGCTAATCAATCTACCTCCTTCCAATTTATCCTTGATTGCCTTAGAGATAATACTAACTCCATCCAACACATAACATACTCCATCTGCACTCATCTCGAGTGACCTTGAATCACGAGACCATGATGTCCCGAATCCCACGAACCACTTCATACCTTCCTTGCGCGCATATTCGCACCCTCAACTGATATGCCCATTCTGCTAATCCTATTATGAATCCGAAATCTCTTCTCATTTTCCTCTCAAGTTCTACACTGCAAGTCAAAACATCATAGAACACTCTGTGCCTCTTCTCATAGGCTGCTATCAAGCTCGATTCTAAACCGTATCTATAGGCTCGAAATCATTAGGCATCACACTTTATCTTTTGAATTCACTAGGACCGTTGTTGAGAGTCACCCGCTCTGACTTGGCCCCGAATATAATCAATTCCATAAATCTTCTAGCACATGAATACCCCATTGGTGATGCACCTGGCAGAATCCCTTCCCTTGGAACCCGCATCTTTACAAACACAATCTTGAATCCTCCCCAAGTCTGAATATGGCCAATAAGGCCAACGATATCCCACCTTTAATAATTCCTCTTCTCAAATTACCACTTATGGTCCTTTCCCGTTGCTGAAATAGCCCATCAATATGCTAATAACCAGAAACCTCGCAAGTAGTTAACCATGCAACCCCATCATAGGCGGTGGGACTCTCCCACTTAGCTCGAAGCCACTATTACACAACTCTGGAATTTACCAGGATTCTTAATCTCCTATTGACATAACCTTGCGCAATCAACTGCCAACATGCTCGATATCTTACTATAGAAACCCCCTTTTTGAATCATCAACAACATTCGCACGACCGATCCCTTCGCTGTATACCAATAGAATTCTTTGCAGAAGCTCGCCAACCACGCGATCGCTAACCTGCTCACAGGGATGAACTAAGTGTAAAAATCACTCCTGACATCTTCCAGTGCTGCTACACGGGGTACAATCACTACGACATCAATAACCCATCCCGGGTCTGAGCTCACTCTCCAGCTGCACAAGTCCATTTACCCCTCGTGGACATCATTTAAATGTGCGGTAACATCCTTCCAATTCAAAGTTATGCTGCATCCTTCTTCATTTAAGCGGCTCCTTTCCGTTATATTAAATCTCCTGCCTCACAAGAACCCCTACTTCAAATTAGATCCGTAGACCCCAATAACCAATCACTAATATTCTCAAATCGCCCCAAACTCTCCTTAAGGTACGTGGTCATCCCACTGCAAAGCCCATATGCAACTCCGCTACTCTCCCACTTTGGTGGAACTCATCCCCTTAATCGAATACTCGACCTTCGGTTCATACACCTGGCCAATTTTTGAACACCGCCTGATGCTTCCCACATGTCCTTCCTCGTCCTTTGATATTCAGTGGCTGTCTTAAATAAAAATCTATCTTCGTGGCACTTGAACCCACAATTGCTGCTAACTTTAAACCTTTTCGAAGGTCATCTTTATCGAACCGTCGACATTAGAAATACTGATTCAATCCTCCGCACCCTGTGATATCTGACAGTTGTATCTCCAATACTATTTCACAATATCTTGCCCCAAAGGCGAATTGTAGCAGATCATAACACCGACAAACTTAGTACGTTCAATTAGGACAACGACACCCCATCATAGAAGAAAGCTCCACCACGCTTGCAAATACCAAGTCTCATTACTTCCACCAGCCCACATCTGACCATCCTTAGTCCGCTTGCCTATCCCCTGCCGGGAATAAAATACTGAATCTCTTGATTAAGCACTGAGTAAACCTCCCTTCAAGTCATTCACTGCCCCAACACGTGGGCAAACATCCTACCATCATATCACTACTGCGGAACAGTCATTCATAGGCATCATGGCAACTTGTGCCTAGCCCCAAAGCCCTCAGAAGTTCCGTTACTGAGCTGAAACATTAAAATATCTTTCCATAAGGCGACGATAATAATCAAATCAACTACACCGAGAGAAACATCCCGCACCACATCCGTAGTACCGTTATGATTCTTCAATTCTCGATTTGTAACAAGCGCTTTGCGTCACGTATGATTGAGTAGGAATGAATTAAAGGCATACGCCTCCAAGGATCAAATCGCACGATAAGGAATCAAGAAGGGAAGTACTCCTAACAGTCCTGCAGCCTCCCGAGGATAAGTACAGACGTCTCCGTACCGATCCGCGAGACTCTACTAGACTTGCTCATGACTCGTGAGACCCTAGGAACCTAGTGCTCTAATACCATGTTGTCACAGCCCAAAATCCACTAAGGGTCGTGATGGCGCCGGACACTGCTGTCAGGCAAGCCAACCAAATTACTTAATCAAATTCTCGTTTTAATACTTTTGAAATCTAGGATTTTCCTTCAAATTTAGCAATTTAAAAGATAATTGTCTCAAATCAAATTTAAATGATAAGCAATTAATACAAAATACTTCAAACCATCCCAGAACCCGGTGTCACAAGTGCATGAGCAATTTCTAAGAAAAATCAAATAAAGTACAACAACTGTCCGGAACACAATATTGGACAGAAAATAAATACAGATAATTGAAAGAGACTCTGCTGACTGCGCGTCGCCTCGAGAAGTGCAGCTCACCTAAGTCTCCGTATCCACCATGCTGCTACGCCCAGTAGGCCACTAGAGTTACATATACCTGTGCAACAAAATGCATAGAAGTGTATTATGAGTACGAAAACAACGTGTACTCAATGAGTATCCCGTCTAATCTCGAAGAAGTAGAGACGAGATGGTCAACTTTGACACTTACTAGTGGTCCAATAATAATATGGTGAAGATGTGAGGAAAACATGGATTTATCTAGCAATTATAACTCATAGAGCAAGAAAACAGGTAACACCTTCTCAAATAATAAGGAAATTCCAAGATTTACTTTTCGTTATCTTTATTAGTTTATAGCGGGCCAAAAAGGCAATATCAACTTCATTAAGTTTCAGGATAAACAATGCAAGCATGCGCATATTATGCCGAGGCAACGGCCCGATCCAACAGAAATAACCTGTGCACTTGCCGAGGGTCGACGACGCGCCTATAGATGCATCTATTTAATCTGCCGAGGCGTTCGGCCCGTTCCATAAATAAACACACAGACAGTCAATCAAGAAGTCCACACGGAGTAATTATCCAATGAAAACAAATCCTCTTTTAACCATTTAAGAAAAATGAAGTTTTATCTGTTTAGAAATTCGTTTACTAATTCGATGTGATTTAACCAATTCAAGCTATCAATAGGTTCGTAAATAATCCAAGTATATCATGCTATTGGGTCCTTACTACCCGGAAAATAGCATAATAGTAGCTACGCACGGACTCTCGTCACCTCGTGCGTACGTAGCCCCCACAAATAGGAGCACATAATCAATTATTTCACTTATGGGGACAATTCCCTCTTACAAGGTTAGAAAGGAGACTCACCTCGCTCCGAAGGTCCATAACCAACATTCCACGCCCTTCCGAAGACTCGAATCGATGCACAACACTCCAAAACTAGCCAATAATTATGTAAATCCATTAATATATGCTAAGGTACTCATTATAATCCAATTTATAACAATTCCTAACCCCGATCGAAAAGTTGACAAAAATGCCCTCGGGCCCACGTGCTCGGAATCCGAAATTTTTCGAAAATAAAGATTACCCATGACCTCACGAACTCAAATATATGATTTTCTTTAAATTCCATACCTAAAATCGTGGTCAAAATCCAAGAATACTAGTTTTCTAGGTTTTCCCTCAAACCCCAAGTTTTCTACAATTTTCCATGTCTAGATCCATATATAAACGTTGTGTATACTCAAAACTAGTAGAAGTCACTTAACTCATGCTTGGTGATGAAAATGGCACTCCAAAGTTGCTCCAAAATCGGCTCCCATGGAAGAAATGAAGTGAAAATGAGCCAAACTTCGATTTTTTAAAGAAATCTCTCTGCCTCCAGCAGTTTTCGCTTCTGCGGAAAAATTTCCGCTTCTGCGGTTCCGCTTTTGCGGGAATTTTCCTCTTCTGCGGTCCCGCTTCTGCGGAAAATTTCAGCTTCTGCGGTTATGGCAGCAACCAGCACTTTTCTCGACACGGAAATGAGCATAACTTCCTCATACGATGTCCAAATTCGACGATTCTTTTTGATACGGCTCCGTAATTACGATACGGATCTAATGGTACAATAAAAACTTAATTTGGAGCTCATTTGCTTAATATGGTACCCTTTTATGTCCAAAGAAACGATGTTGAAACATCAAATAAGAGCGAGATGCAACCCGAAACACACCCGAGGCCCCCGGGACCCCGACCAATCACACCAACCAGTCCCAAAATACATTACGGACTTACTCGAGGCCTCAAATACATCAAACAACGCTAAAATCATGAATCAACCCCCAATCCAAGCTTTATGAACTTTAGAACTTCCAACTTCTACTTTCCATGCTTAAACCTATCAAATCACGTCCGATTGACCTCGAATTTTGCACACAAGTCATATTCGACATTACGGACCTACTCCAACTTTCGAAATCGGATTCCGACCCCGATATCTAAAAGTCCACTTCCGGTCAAACTTCTCAAAAACCTTCAAATTTCTATCTTTAGCCAAATGACTCCAAAATGACCTACGGACCTCCGAATTCACTTCCGATCGCGCTCCCGACTCCAGAATCACCATACGGAGCGATTCACAGACTCGGAATCCCAAACGGACATCAATAACACTGAAATGCACTTCAAGCCAAACTTATGAAATTTCTTCCAAAATGCTAACTTCCACAATAGGCGCCAAAACGCTCCTGGGTCATCCAAGACCCGATTCGGGCATACGCCCAAGTCCAAAATCATCATACGAACCTGCTGGAACCTTCAGATCCCAATTCCAAGGTCGTTTACTTAAAAATCCAATCTTAGTTAATTCTTTCAACTTTAAGCTTCTGAAATGAGAATTTTCTTTCCAAATCAACTCTGAACTTCCCGAAACTTAATTCCGACCACGCGTACAAGTCATAATACCTGAAATGAAGCTGTTCATGGCCTCAGACTGCTGAACGATGTTCCAGAGCTCAAAACGACCGGTCAGGTCATTACAAAATTTATCTGACGTTGGACCACAATATTGGGTAACAAAATAATAATGCAAAATGAGCCATCACAAAAGTTGAAGTGTGGCTCAACAAAACCAAGAAATGATCGTTCATTCAATTTGGTCTCACCATCACAAACAATACTTGTCTCCAAAGAAGAAGACAACAATACAGAGAATTGAATGCATCAGGTACTCAGTGAATCTCACTGAACAAATATGGTCGACGAGGTCTAATATAAACGAAAAAGATATGCTTTAGATTAATCATAAATAATATCTGCATTAATACGTAACGACTACACATCCAATGAACAACAGATGCAGCAGAGACATCCAAGTATTGTAATTATCTACACAAACATTTGATTTTTTATTTTGTTTGAGATAATTTAAAATTTAAATGGATATAAATAATTGCAAGAATTAGCATGTGAATTTTCTTTATTTTCATTATAGTAGGTGTTCTATGTTCAAATATTATTTTTAAAGGAAGGTGTGTGAGGCAAGCCATTTTACTACGGGACGAGCCCAAGCTACCTTTAAATTGTTCAATTTATAAATGACGCATAATAAACCAAAAAAAGTATATAGGGTTTAAGAAATTAAAAAAAATTAACTCATAAAAAATAAAATATCTTGTATGTTTTTACAAGTATAAATAATACAATAGTGTTAAAGTTACTATGAGATACAACTATAACGTCTTAACTGTCAAACAATTAAAAAATTATGATTTCTTTAAAAATGTATGAAATTATACATTTTACCTCCCTAAAAGTAATTAATCAAGAAAATTCATAAATACAATAATTTAAAAGATTACTCCTTCATGTATATACAAAATTACTTTCAAAGAGCAAAACAATAAAAGCCAGATAATTTAAGACATGAAGACCAATGGCAATAAGATACAATTTTTACTATCTAATTTAGAAAAAATAGTCTAATGATATTCACACTCACGATATTCTCAATTAGTAAATATGCAATTACATGGCTCGTTATTTGAGTTATTTTCAAATAAAAGTTTAATCATAATTTTGTTAAAGAACTGAGCAGCAATTGTAACGACCCGACCGGTCGTTTTGAGTTCTAGCTTCGTTCAGCAGCCTGAGGCCATGAGCAGCTTCATTTCAGGTATTATGACTTGTACGCGTGGTCAGAATTAAATTTCGAGAAGTCCAGAGTTGATTTGGAAAGAGAATTCTCGTTTTGGAAGCTTAAAGTTGAAAGAATGAACTAGGATTGAAATTTTAAGTAAGCGACCTCGGAATCGGGATCTGAAGGTTCCAGCAGGTTCGTATGATGATTTCGGACTTGGGCGTATGCCCGGTTCGGGTTTTGGAAAACCCGGGAGCGTTTTGGCGCCTATTGTGGAAGTTAGCATTTTTGAAGAATTTCATAAGTTTGGCTTGAAGTTCATTACAGTTCTATCAATGTCCGCTTGGGATTCCGAGTCTGTGAACAGCTCCGTATGGTGATTCTGGAGTTGGGAGCGCGATCGAAAGTGAATTCGGAGGTCCGTAGGTCATTTTGGAGCCATTTGGCTAAAGATAGAAATTTGAAGGTTTTTGAGAAGTTTGACCGGAAGTGGACTTTTTGATATCGGGGTCTGAATCCGATTCCGGAAGTTGCACTAGGTCGAATATGACTTGTGTGCAAAATTTGAGGTCAATCAGACGTGATTTGATAGGTTTAAGCATCGAAAGTAGAAGTTGGAAGTTCTAAAGTTCATAAAGCGTGGATTGAGGGTTGATTCATGATTTTGGCGTTGTTTGATGTGATTTGAGGCCTCGAGAAAGTCCGTAATGTGATTTAGGATTGGTTGTACGTTTGGTTGGGGTCCCGGGGGCCTCGGGTGGATTCCGGGTGATTAACGGATCGAAAATGTGAATTTTGGACAGCTGAAGGATCTGGTTGCTGGTGTTTCCGCTTCTGCGGTGGGTTAGCCGCAGAAGCGGCCGGCAGAAGCGGGAAGGGAGCCACAGAGGCGGATGGTTGGTCAAGGCTTGAGGACCGCAGATGCGGTCAAGATTCCGCAGAAGCGGGACCGCATCTGCGGAAAGATAGTCGCAGAAGAGGAAGAGGGGCAGCTGGAGAGAACCGCAGATGCGGTCATTGTTCCGCAGAAGCGGAACCGCATCTGCGGATGGTGTGCCGCAAAAGCGAGAAAGGGAGGCCTGATGGGTAACCGCA
This sequence comes from Nicotiana attenuata, assembly GCF_001879085.1. Lineage (NCBI taxonomy): Eukaryota > Viridiplantae > Streptophyta > Magnoliopsida > Solanales > Solanaceae > Nicotiana > Nicotiana attenuata. The sequence continues at coordinate 218,613 of NW_017671971.1, read as the reverse complement.
GAAGCGCTATCTGGACCGCACCAGCGGAACCGCAGAAGCGGTCATTGGACCGCAGGTGCAAAAAATGCTGGGGGCAGAATGGTTGTTTAAAATCGGGATTTTTGCCATTTCTTCTCATATTTCCTTGGCTTGGGCGATTTTTAGGAGAGCTTCAAGTGGGATTTTCGTCATCTATGTTAAGATAAGTTACTCCTACTCATTTCCAAGTTAAATACAAGGTTATATCATGGAATTAGACATGAAAATTGTGGGAAAATTGGGATTTTTGGAAGAAAACCTAGAAACTTGATAAATTAAATTTTACCACGAATTTGAGCATGGAATTAGCAGTAAATTATAGATTTGAGCTAGTGAAGCTATGGGTAGAGTATATCTTCGAAAAATTTCGGATTCCGGGCATGTGGACCCGAGGGCGTTTTGGTCAACTTTTCGATCGGAGTTAGGAATTGCTATGAATTAGATTGTAACGAATATTTGAGCATATATTAATGGATTTGCGTAACCGTTGGCTAGTTTTGGAGCGTGGTGCATCAATTAAAGTCTTCGGAAGGGCGTGGAATGCCGGTTATGGATCTTCGGGGCGAGGTGAGTCTCATTTCTAACCTTGTAAGAGGGAATTGTCCCCATAGGTGAAATAATTGATTATGTGCTCCTATTTGCAGGGGCTACGTACGCACGAGGTGACGAGAGTCCGTGTGTAGCTACTATTATGCTATTATCCGGGTAGTTAGGACTCAAAAACATGTTATACTTGGATTATTTATGAACCCATTGATAGCTTGAATTGCTTAAATCACCTTGGATTAGTAAATGAATTTCTAAAAGGAGATTAAACTTCATTTCTTCCCCGATAAGTTCTTAATTGACTGATTGAGCATGTATCCCTATGTGTACCTGCGTCGCATGCATGATTCGCGAGCAGGGTATGTGTTTATTTATGGAACGGGCCGAACGCCTCGGCAGATTACATAGATGCATCTATTGTTCGGGCCGTTCGACCCTCGGGAGTGCACAGTTTACATTTCTGTTGGATCGGGTCGTCGCCTCGTTGTGATTTGCGCATGCTATTTGTCGCTTGAGAATTTTAAACGTGAAATTGCCCTTCGTGGCTTGATATAAATTGATAAGATAATAAAGAGTAAACCTTGAAAATCCTTGATTATTTGTTGAAGGTGTTTACCTGTTTTCCGGCTTTGTGAATTAGAACTGCTATATAAATCNAAAAAAATAAAAGAAGATAATTATTTATAATTTAGAGGGTAAAATAGGTATTTGGCAATCCAAAATTTAGAAAATCTAGTTGAGTGACCTTCTGAGTGCAATAGGCATAGTTCAGTGACTTTGTTGTTACAAACGAAAGAAAAGTGACTTTAGAAGATAATTTTGGATAGTTGAGTGACCATTTGAGTAATTGACTCTCCGTTGACGATGACAAAAACATGGAAGATTTTTCTATTAAGTTAAGTTTCTTGAATTCAAAGTATACTTAAGATTGGTTCAATTGTCAGATAATAAAATATCTATGCTGTCGATTTGTCGTGTCTCAATAATTGATATGAGAAAGTCTTAAAAACTAGAAGGGAGAGTGAAAAATATAGAATTAAACTTGTTCTTTCTTAAGGGGAACCGTCATACTGGACTTCTCCTGGAAATGGTCAAATTTGGTTGCTCTTTTCTTTTCTCTTCAATTCAACTTTTGTCTCTCCCTTCCTCCTGATTTATGTGGCAAACACTAATACTTATCTTTTTAGTCCGTTTAAAAAAAAATTATATTTTTATATAAAAATAATTTATCTCCAAATTACATATTTTATCCTTAAGAAAATGGTTTAAAATCATATAAATATTTATGATTTATTTTAGACCATAGGTTTCATTTTTTTTCTTAAACTACATGCCACATAAATTGGTTCATATGACAAATTGACAAAATAAAAATATACAAATCAAAGTAAATAGTATACTATGTATGGGATACTAGAGCCGTCAATATGGCCTTAGCCCGTTGGGCTAGCCCAGCCCAGCCCAGTCTAATTTGTGATTTAGTAGGGCTGGGCTAGAAATTTTGGAGCTCATTTAAAAGAGAGGCTTTTAAGCCCGGCCGGAGTATGCCCGTGAGGCTGGGCTGGGCCGGCCCGTGGGCCTAATAAAAATTCGATGACATAAAAAATATCAAGAAGAGTATCCTAAGCTTAACGTTTTTAAGCTCATCATATTAAAAAATCAAAGTCTTAAAGCGTTAATTAGTTTTAAAAATTTAATTATTTTTTTAACTAATTAATATTGCATACGAAATTGTAGATGTAGATGAAAGTGAATATGCTAAGACAACCTTCTCACAAGCGGATTCAAATATGTTTGATGAAGATGATGTGTTGGATATCCGATAAGCGTCATGGACGTTCTCTTGAATAGTTTGTTTTGAGTTTTAACTTTTAGTGAATGAAATATAGTGTTGTCTTTTATTTTTTAGTGTCTGTTGCAATATAGTGGAACAGTATAAGTATTACGTTTTGTAAAAAATTTCCAATAAGATTTTTTAACTCTTAAATTTTTTTTTTTTAAACTTAGAACTTAAAGAAAAAATATAAAATTATATCTTAAAAATGATGGGCCGGCCCCTGGGTGCCCGCAGCCCGCATAGGGCTGGGATGAACAGACCATTATAAGGCCCATTAAAATGATAGGCTAGCCGAACCCAACCCATCAATTGCAAAAGTTCATGTGGATTAGGCTGGACTAGTCCAACCTCGCTCATATTGACAACTCTATGGGAGACTTTTTTGCCATTCAGTTGTATAGATCTAGATCTATAGCCAACTATAGGATACTTTTCTATACATTCTCTTTCACACATATTTTAACTTTTTTTTTATTCCATATGACCATTGACAAAAAGCATAAAAAACAAGCAACTCTGTAAAGGAAAACTATGAATATAGAAAAGTAAAACTCGTTCCGCTTCAATTTAGATGAGGTAGTTTGATCGGTACGGAGTCTAAGAAAAAAAAATTTAAAACTTGTGGTCTTAAAAGCTTTGCGGACCATGACATTTATGTGGTTATAAAAGCTTCTCATTAAGAGTAAAATGAGTAAAATAAGGAATTTAAAATTGAATTATTTCCAAATTTAAAAATATATTATTTATTTTAGAACAAACTATAAATAAAAGTACCTCGTCTAATTTAATATACAGGGGTAAATATTTTAGGAGGAATAAAAGTGAGAAAGTGTCAAACTAATTGGAACAAAAGACTAATTTGAGTCGTCAGAAGGAAACAGTCCAAATGGATAATTCTAAACAGAGTCCAGGTGTCAACCTAATGCAATATCATATACTCCTACCTTAGTTCTGTTTCGCTTTGTGACTGTGTGATAGTAATTCAACTCGATAAGAAGTTTACGTATGTTATGTCTGGGTAGATTAAAACAGACATCATGCTTTAATTGTGTTATTTGTAAGAAGAAAATTTTAAAATTTATAATTTTAAATATATTATAATATTTATATTTGTGTGATTATAATATATTTTTAAAACTTATACTCTTAATATATATACCAATAGATGTAATAAATATTTCATTTCTTTGAAAATAAACTAATAGAAAAATAGTGTCAAATAAGATAGAACATACGAAATAGCTTTCGCAGATAGCCCCAGAACACGAATAGGTTACAAACTAATTACATTTGGCCAAGCTTTAATTTTCTTTTTTGGGGCTAAAAGTATTTTTTTGTTCGAAAGTGTGTTTTTTTTTTTTTTTTTTTTTTTTAAATTTTAAGGTGCCTGGACAAGTTTTTAGAAGGAAAAAGAATGCTTTCTGAGTAGAAGCAAAAATAACTTTTGAGAAACAGAAAAAATAGTTTCTCCCCAGTACTTTTTCAAAAAGCACTTTTGAGAAAAATATATTTTAAATCACTTTTAACAGCTTGGTCAAATACTAATTACTGCTCAAAAGTATTTTTCAAATAAATTAACCAAACACAAATTACTTCTCACTAAAAATATTTTTCTTAAAATTACTTTTAAAAATAAGTTAATTTTAGAAGTTTGGCCAAACACACTAATATTTTAAAATTAACGCCATTCCAAGAGGGAAGGCTACCACACTCCTAGCTTGTCTATTATCAATAATTCCCCATTTTTATATGTGCTGCGTAATCAGTTACGCACATAGATACCTTGGAACGCACAAAAGACTCAACGTATAATTAATTAAACAGTCTCAATAGTAAAATATATAAAATACACCAAGCCAACCAGCTCACACCAATATGAGCAATACAATAATCTATTTAATTACACTGTTATATACTATAAATATATTATCATCATATAGTATATACTTACAGAACCATCAAAGAGAGAGAGAGACCTATAGTTATTAATGGTGGCCAAGAAAAATACCATTAGTATACTCATGTTACCATGGTTAGCCCATGGTCACATAAGTCCATTTTTAGAGCTAGCCAAAAGACTTACAAAGAAGAATTTCCATATTTACATGTGTTCCACTCCTGTAAATCTAAACTCCATCAAAAAAACTGTTACAGAAAAATATTCTCAATCAATTGAATTAGTTGAGCTTCATCTTCCATCTTTACCTAATCTTCCTCCTTATTACCACACTACAAATGGCCTCCCACCCCATCTTATGAACACCCTCAAAATAGCTTTTGAAATGTCAAGTCCAAATTTTTCCAAAATATTACAAACTTTGAATCCTGATTTGGTCATTTATGACTTTATCCAGCCGTGGGCTGCTACGTTTGCTTCCTCTATGAATATTCCTGCTGTGCAATTTCTCACTTTTAGCGCGGGTGTCCTTGCTTTTGCCTTTCATATGTTTGAAAAGCCAGGGGAAGACTTCCCGTTTCCTGAAATTTATCTGCGTGAATACGAGATGCTTCAGATGAAGAAAATTATGGAAGAATCAAAAGATGGTAATTCCCAATTCGACGAGGCTCTTAGGAAATCTCTGGACTTTATTTTGGTGAAAACTTGCAAAGAGTTTGAAGGGAAATATATGAATTATTTTTCAAGTTTGGTTTCCAAGAAAATAGTTCCGGTCGGTTCACTCATTCAAGATACAGTCAGCGGAGATGATAATGAAGAAATTACACAATGGCTAGACAAGAAAGAAAAAAATTCAGGTGTGTTTGTTTCATTTGGGAGTGAGTATTTTCTATCTAAGGAGGAAATACATGAAGTAGCTCGAGGTCTAGAGCTTAGCAAAGTGAACTTCATTTGGGTCATTAGGTTTCCACAAGGTGAAAAGAATAGTAGTATTAAAGATGCATTACCAAAAGGATTTCTTGAAAGGGTAGAAGATAGAGGAATGGTTTTGGAAGGATGGGCCCCACAAGCAGCAATTCTTAAACATAAAAGCATTGGCGGATTTGTGAGTCATTGTGGATGGAGTTCTTTTATGGAAAGTGTAAAATTTGGTGTGCCAATAATTGCAATGCCAATGCATCTTGACCAACCAATGAATGCTAGGCTTGTGGAATATATTGGGTTTGGAGTTGAAGCAGTGAGAGATGATAATGGGAAGTTACAAAGTGAAGAAATTGCAAAGGTTATAAGGAAAGTGGTAATGGAGGAAAGTGGGGAGGATGTGAGGAAGAAAGTTAGAGAACTGTGTGAGAAAATGAATACGGAAGGGAATGAAGAGATAGATGGAGTGGTAGAAGAGCTTGTGGCACTTTGTAACAACAAATAATTAGCAAAAAGATTATAGTCATATTCACATTCTAGTGCGACCTTTCTCAGACCTCCTGCGTGAATGCAAGATATTTTGTGCTCCGAGCTACTATTTTTTTTTATGAAGAATTTTTATGCTATTATTGTAATTTAATTGTTGTAATAGGTTATTTATCAAATTTGCCTGAGGTACCAACACACATTTGTTCCATACAAATAACTTTCATATTTGGCATGCCATGATATAATTACCAACTTTACATAATTTTTTATATTGTCATTATATATAACTAGCAATATTCTTGTTTTCTATTGAACCAAGAAAAAGTTGAAGATTCATTTGCGCGCGGCGAGTTCTTTTTTCTAATTCGTTCAGTCGAAAGATGAAGTTCAACGAACACATTTCTAGCTCTTAATTATAATATTACGACATGAATTAGTTTGCGTAATTTAAAATGTACGGACAGTAATTCGTTTTTTTGTTTCAAAAAAATTCGATAGTGCAATTCGAGCTATTTACACATATTAACCTGTTTTTCCCCTACTTCAACACGTGGTGACACATGTGTTTGGCTCAAAAGATACTAATTACTTTGTAAGCGAAAACAATCAAAATGAATCAAAGGTAAATCGTAATCGAATATAATTAGACCTAGAAATATGTATTATGCTTGTGATTGTTTCAACAACTTGGATATTCCAGAGAGAGTAAGAGAAAGCTTGTTGAGAGAGAGAGAGAAATAGAAGAAAAGATAGCCTATTATTGAAAAGATCCCCCCCCCCCCTCCTTACAACATCGGGATTCTCCTTTATATAACAAGAGAACCCCCTCAAAAATAATAAAATAATACAGGGATAGGTCACGTGCTTTAGAGGAGACGACGAGACCTAAGGACATGCTTTCGCTCTGACATTCTTAGGTCGTCCCCTCTACTTCGGCTATTGCTTAGTCGTAGGTCATTGCTACCATAGTGGGCAGAATTCGACCCCATACAGATAGTCCCTCCGTTCGTTGGTGGCGTACCGAAGTGCGTCGCCGATGGACGGAACCATGATCCTTGTACTAAAAAAATTTTGACCATGTTTGGAGACGACGACGTGGGGAGGGCGATCATTTGAATTTGTCGATCTATTGGCGCGCAATTCCTTCCCTGAGATGACGTCACCATATATAGGCGTCATCATTACGCGTGTTCCCGAGGAAGTACAAAAGGTGTTCTGACGCTTGGTTTCCCGTGCCTGTCTAGGGTTTTGCCTCTTCGATTTCAACGCTACCCATCCCTATAAATAGGGAAAGGGTTCAACTTAATCTAACTTTAGATCATCTGCAAACGTTTTCCAACTATTTCAAGAAAACGCTTCCTTTTTACGAGAAATCACCGCTTCCCTGAAAGTATACTTGTGGTTGCGTAGTACATCACTCCTTAATCAGAAATCATGACAAAACCTAAACGGGATAACGCTCCGGGGGCTCATAATAATAAATCATCTGATATATCGTCTCCATCCGGTGGCAATAAGGGAGAGAAAGGGGAGGATCTCACCCCTCTTACCGTAGATAACATGCTCCCAAAGCAACTTCTTATTAGGAGGGACTTTCAACGGGATTCTCCCGAACAACCTTGGGAGAAATCTGAGTTAAATCAAACTGATTTAGACACTCTTCGTGCGTCGTATGATATACCCGCTCACGTGGAGATGGTTTTGGCAGGAGCGGACTACGCGAATACCATAGACCGGGATACTGTACGTTTTATGAATATCCCTTTTTGATCGGCTACGGCCTCCCCATTTTTCCATTGGCGGAAGAACTCTACCGTTACTACAACATGTGTCCCGCCCAACTCACTCCGTATACCCTAAAGGTATGTAGGGTAATGTCTACATACGCGGAGCTGGTTGGGCTGGAGGTCTCCGTCCACCACCTATTGCAGCTATTCAGCGCCAGTTACCTGAGGGCACCATGCTGCATCTAAAGAATCGTGGCTCGAAGGGGTTGGTTGTGCAAACCGACGATCGGGCTAACCGGGGCTATTGGCGTAGATACTTCTTTATCAAGACGGAGCACTTGGTGTCTAACCCTGTCAGATTCCCTGAGGGGTGGAATTCGAGACGTAAGCATTACTATCCGTCGAGTCGTCTATCGTACGTGACTTTAGCGGTTCCGATTATACCATCCTTATGATTTTTCTGTTATTTTGCAGTAATAGCTCACGTCCCCCGGTTCATAACCGATATCAAGCAGCGGGTGTCCGGTTTGCTGCCTCTCGCGGAAGAGACCCGTACATGGGCTGAATTCATTGAACGTTACGGTCCCGCGAGCCCTTTAGGTATTTCTTCGATTGTAATTAGTCGCTTTCACTAACTTCGTCAGCTAAATCACTTTTATTGCCAGGTCGAAGTGCTCCTAAAAGGAGGGCGACGGCATCCGCCTCCTCCCGATCAGATGTTGGTCATAATATGCAGGAAATACTTTGTGCTTCTGTCAGGGAAGGGGTTCCCGTAGCCTCTTTACAAAAGGCTGCTCCTGCGGAGGCGGCTCCAAATGAGGCGAGGTCATCAACATTGTCTCCGCAACCTGCGGACGAGCCTTCCGAGGGCGAGGAGCCTGAGGAGAGAAAAAGGAGGAGGCTCGTGATGGGTAAGGTGGTAGCGACTGGAGACGAAGAGGGTGACGAGCCTCGCCAAACAACTAGGCCTGTCTTTATGGCCGACGCCATCCGTTCGGGGAGGCCAGCCAACCCGATAAGTGCTAATGTTGGTACCAGCTCGGCTCATGTCGCCGAGGGTGGCTCATCGCCCCTTGTTGGTGGCGACGCTGGGGGACCAACTGCTGAGGCCGCCCGGGAATGTGGATGAGATGGCGGAAAACTCTGCACGCGTAGAGATGACAGCAGACGGATCTGGCCGGCACATCGTGATTCCAGGGGCTTACAACTTGTTACAGCACAACGAGGGGGCTGCACTGGAGATGGCCCTACTGTGTGCTGCCCCTGAGCGCGAGATGCTGAGCGTTGTCAGCGACGCGGAGCTGTCACGGAGGGTCGCTGGTATGGCGTTACAGGTAACTTCTCTGTTCTTCCGTGTGTTGTGAAGTTGATTTTGATGCGTACTAACTTATATGCATGTACATATATTCTTCTTTAGAACCTGGTTCTGGAAGTGGAGAGGAGGCGCCGTGAGGAGAAGAGAACGACCATTTTTGATAAGATGGTGAAGAGGTACAAACGGTATCGCTCCAAGCCTCAAGCGGCGGCGGATCTTTTCCGGCAAGATCCACAATTCCAGGTGTTCCGGGAAGGCCTCGAATAGAGGGAGGCACAATTGAGCCGCAGGGCGGTGGAGCTGGAGAAAATGGATGAGAAGTTGGTGAAAGCTGTGGCTCGTAATAGCGAGCTAGAATCACTCCTTAAGCTGAGGGAGGAGGAGTTGGAGCTCAGCCGTGGAGTGGCGGCGGAGGTAGCCGATCTTCACCGTAGGGTGGCAGCTTTGATAGCCGAGCTCGAAGCTAAGGCGGCTAAGATCGATGTCCTCAGTCGTACTGCCCCGCCATGTCCCGGGGACGCGACCCAAGATGCGCACGAGATGTGGGTATATGCGGAGGCCAAATTGGACGTGTATAGAAAACTTCTTATTGCGGGACGTGCCTCCGAGGAGGAAGTTCCGGAGCAGTGGCGTGAGGCTCGAGCTGCTCGTGTAGCTGGTGGGTACAGCTCCGACTCTCCTGACCGAGAGGGCTACACTTCGGAGGACGTCAACCGGCTCGAGTCCGACCCATAGTTTAATGAGACTTACCGTCTCGGTGGCGATGGTTGAGAAGGAGAGCAAGCAGATGGCGATGGTAAATCTGGCGGGGCTCCTTAAGATTTGTATAGGTTTTGCCTTCTTTCTTTTTGGAATGTAAGACTAAATGTAAATAATTTTTGTCATAGTGAAAGAATTATACTTTTGTTGTTATTCTTTTGTGTTGTTCTTTGTTTATACATATTTTGTCACTGTCGAGCTTGGCTGGCGCATCGGTTGTGACGGCTTTTGGCCCATAGGACGTAACTTCGACTGTCGTTGAAGTGTTATTCGTCATCGTCGATCGTGGTCGACGATCATTTGGCGATGGCCTTTGGCCCATAGGGTGTAACTTCAACTGCCATTGAAGTGTTATTCGTCGTTGTCGATCGTGGTCGACGATCATTTGGCGATGGCCTTTGGCCCATAGGGTGTAACTTCAACTGTCATTGAAGTGTTACCTGTCATCGTCGAGCGTGGTCGACGATTATTGGCAATGGCCTTTGGCCCATAGGGTGTAACTTCAACTGTCGTTGAAGTGTTATCCGTCGTCGTCAAGCGAGGTCGACGATTATTGGCGATGGCCTTTGGCCCATAGGATGTAACTTCAACTGTCGTTGAAGTGTTATCCGTCGTCGTCAAGCGAGGTCGACGATTATTGGCGATGGCCTTTGGCCCATAGGATGTAACTTCAACTGTCGTTGAAGTGTTATCCGTCGTCGTCGAGCGAGGTCGACGATTATTGGCGATGGCCTTTGGCCCATAGGATGTAACTTCAACTGTCGTTGAAGTGTTATCCGTCGTCGTCGAGCAAGGTCGACTATCATTGGCGATGGCCTTTGGCCCATAGGATGTAACTTCAACTGTCGTTGAAGTGTTATCCGTCGTCGTCGAGCGGGGTTGACGATCATTGGGATGGCCTTTGGCCCATAGGATGTAACTTCAACTGTCATTGAAGTGTTACATGTCATCGTCGAGCGTGGTCGATGATTATTGGCGATGGCCTTTGGCCCATAGGATGTAACTTCAACTGTCGTTGAAGTGTTATCCGTCGTCGTCAAGCGAGGTCGACGATCATTGGCGATGGCCTTTGGCCCATGGTATGTAACTTCAACTGTCGTTGAAGTGTTATCCGTCGTCGTCGAGCGTGGTCGACGATTATTGGCGATGGCCTTTGGCCCATAGGTTGTAACTTCAACTGTTGTTGAAGTGTTATCCGTCGTCTTCGAGCGAGGTCGACAATCATTGGCGATGGCCTTTGGCCCATAGGATGTAACTTCAACTGTCGTTGAAGTGTTATCCGTCGTCGTCGAGCGGGGTCGACGATCATTGGCGATGGCCTTAGCCGCTTACAAAATGGAGTTGGTGGCCTTAGCCGCTTACATAATGGAGAAGGTGGCCTTAGCCGCTTACATAATGGAATTGGTGGCCTTAGCCGCTTACATAATGGAGTTGGTGGCCTTAGCCGCTTACATAATGGAGTTGGTGGCCTTAGCCGCTTACATAATGGAGACTCAACTAGGCTAGTCCCTTTATTATATCGGCCTGGAGAACGCGTCGACTGGCCGGTATGATAAACCTGTTTCCATACGCCCCAAGGTGTCCCCTTCGCCGCCTCGTTAAAAACCTCCCCGAGAAAACCCAATTGGGACAAAACTCAGGTAAGGGAAAAAGAGTACGACTCGGGAGATGGCCCCTTAAAAATGGAAGTACTTGAGGTGGGCGATGTTCCAGTTGTTTTGGAGTATTTTTCCCTCCATTGTTTCCAACTGGAATGCTCCTTTGCCTGCATCTGCTGTGATTTTATATGGCCCGCTCCAATTGGCGCCCAGTTTCCCTTTGCTTGGGTCTTTTGACGCCGAAGTTTTGGCTTTGAGGACGTAGTCGCCTACTTTGAGCGGTCGTATTTTAGATTTTCTGTTGTAATACCTTTCGACCTGTTGCTTTTGGGCCGTCATTCTTATGTGAGCCATATCCCTTCGTTCTTCTGCCTCGTCGAGGTCTTGAAGCCTACCCATGTCGTTGTCTGCTCCGCTGGTATGTGAAAATCTCAGGCTTGGTTCTCTGATTTTGACTGGTATTACTGCGTCGGTTCCGTAGACCAGTGAGTACGGTGTTTCTCCTGTGCTGGATTTGGGCGTTGTCCGGTGTGCCCATAGTACCTCTGGTAGTAATTCGGGCCATAGCCCTTTGGCTTCTTCGAGTTTCTTCTTCAGTATGTTCAATATTGTTTTGTTGGAGGATTCTGCTTGGCCGTTGGTGGCGGGGTGATATGGCGTGGAGAGTATCCGTTTGATGTGCCATTTGTCAAAGAACTTTTTGGGGGCCGTTATCGCAGCTGATTTCTTTGGGGATGCCGAAGCGGCATATGATGTTTTTCCATATGAAGGCGATGACTTCTTGTTCGCGTATTTGGGCGTACGCACCTGCTTCTACCTACTTGGAGAAATAGTTAGTCAAAACTAACAGAAATCGTACCTTTCCTCGTCCTGCTGGCAGGGGACCGATTATGTCCATTCCCCATTTGATGAAGGGCCAAGGTGATGTTACTGAGTGTAGGGGCTCTCCCGGTTGATGTATCATGGGGGTGTACTTTTTGCACTGCTCGCACCTACGAACGTACTCCGCTGCCTCCTTTTTCATTGTGGGCCAGTAGTACCCGGCTCGGATGATGCAACGGACGAGAGCGCGATTGCCGATATGTGCGCCACAGTGGCCCTCGTGTACCTCTTCGAGTACTTGCCTTGTTTGGTGTGGCCCCAAGCACTTAGCGAGGGGTCCGCCAAATGTTCTTTTGTACAGATCGTGATTTATTAGGCAGTATCGGGCGGCTTGTACGCGGAGCTTTTTGGCTATTTTTTTGTCGAGCGGGAGTGTCCCGTCCTGCAGATAGGAGATAAACTGGTTGCGCCAGTCCCAAGGTAGATTTAAGTAGAGTACCTCCGTGTGATCTATGGCTGAATGGAGGAGGGTAGTCTGCTTCGACGTTCTGTGCCCTCGGGATTTGTTCCAGGCGACATTCGTCGAACTCGGGCATCAACTTGTGAATTTCTGATTGATATTTCTGCAGTCTCTGTTCCGTGATCTGGTAAGTCCCGGTGACCTGGTTTACCACGAGTTGAGAATCGCAATGGAGGATGAGTCGTCGAGCTCCGTATTTGATGGCCAACTTCATACCTGCAATCACAGCCTCGTACTCGGCCTCGTTGTTAGTCATCTCGGGGCATCTTATGGACTGATGAATTATTTCGCCCGTGGGGATCTCGAGTACGAGTCCCAGTCCCGATCCCGAGGCGTTGGAAGCACCGTCAGTGTAGAGGGTCCAGAGGTCGGTACTAGGAGTGGCACGAATGGCCTCTAGTTCCGCTTCTGGCAGAATCTATGTACTGAAATCGGCGATAAAATTTGCAAGTACCTGCGACTTGATGGCGTTTCTCGGGTGATAGGATATGTCATGCTCGCTGAGCTCTATGGCCCATCTGGCAAGCCTTCCCGATAACTCGGGCTTGTGTAGGATGCTTCTCAGTGGGAAGGTCGTTATAACTTTTATAGGATGACACTGAAAGTAGGGTCTAAGCTTTCGTAAAGCTACGACCAGTGCCAGAGCCAGCTTCTCGAGGTGTGGATACCATATTTCGGCGTCCACTAGGGTTTCGCTGATATAGTAAATAGGAGACTGCGTACCTTTGTTTTCACGGGCCAGGACTGCGCTGACGGCGACTTCGGACACTGCCAGGTATACTAGCAAGGGTTCGCCAGGGTTCGCTTTAACTAGCAATGGTGGCGAAATATTCTTTCAATTTTTTTAAAGCCTCGGCGCATTCCTCGTTCCATTGTAGTCCGTGATCTTTTCTCAATACGTTAAAAAATTTATGGCACCTGTCGGAGGATCGCGAGATGAACCTGGATAGTGCTGCTATTCGTCCTGTCAGCTTTTGTACCTGTTTTTTGCTGTGCAAGGTCTCAAGTATTGCGTCTATCGCCTTGATCTGGTCAGGATTGACTTCAATACCTCGTTGTGATACGAGGAAACCCAAGAACTTCCCTGATGCTACGCCGAAGGCGCATTTTTCTAGGTTTAATTTCATCCCGTACTGTCGTAGTATCTCAAAGGCTTCTTTCAGATGGTCGAGGTGGTCTTCTTTGTTTGCCGACTTTACCAGCATATCGTCGATGTAGACCTCCATGGTCTTGCCAAGCTATTCCTTGAACATTCTAGTAACTAGCCTCTGATACGTCGCCCTTGCGTTTTTGAGTCCGAAGGGCATCACCTTGTAGCAATACGTTCCCTGGTGGGTGATGAAAGTTGTCTTTTCTTGGTCCTCCTCGGCCATCATGATCTGGTTGTAGCCGGAGTAGGCATCTAGGAAGCTTAGCAGCTCATGTCCTGCTGTGGCGTCGATCAACTGGTCGATGTGAGGTAATGGGAACGAGTCCTTCGGGCATGCCTTGTTAAGGTCTGTGAAATCTATGCACATCCTCCACTTCCCGTTTTTCTTTTTGACCATTACGACATTGGCGACCCATTGGGGATATTTTGATATCCTTATGGATCCGTTGGCCAGTAGTTTATCTACCTCATCGCTGACGGCCTCGTTGATTGCGGCGTTGAACTTTCTTCTTACTTGCCGCACGGGTGGATATAGTGGGTCGGCGTTCAGTTTGTGAGTGGCAATGTCTCTTGGTATCCCCGGCATATCTGAATGAGAAAAACCAAATAGATCTGCGTGGTTAGTTAAAAATTCATGGTACTTACTTGGGTCGCAGAGGCTGTGTCCGATGTAGGCCTGTTTTGAGTGGTCGGTGCTGTCCAGTTGTACTGGGTTGAGATCCTCGACCGTTGCTTTGCAGGCTTCTACGATGTCCGGATCTTTGATGGCTTCCGTTATCGGGTCGACCTTATTCCCCGACACGGCTGATTGCTATGCTTCCGCACTTGCTCCTTTCAACTGCTTGGTGTGTGAGTAGTCTTGAGCGATTCGGTAGCACTCTTGCGCGGTGCGCGGCTCACCCCGAATGCTAAATATTCCCCAAGGGGTGGGGAACTTGATCACTTGGTAGAAGCTTGAGGGGACTGCTCGCATGGCGTGTATCCACGGGCGTCCTATGATGGCGTTGTAGGCTCTTTCTTGGTTCATGACGTGGAAAGTGGTTTCCTGCGTAACTCCTCCTGCTAAAATCGGCAATGATACCTCCCCGGAGGTTCGTTCCACTGCATTGTTAAAACCTGTCAGTGTTATGCAACGCAGTATTATCCTATCTTCAAGCCTCATTTGCGCGAGGACCCTTGGATGGATAATACAGGCGGCGCTTCCGTCATCAACCATGATTCTCTTAGCATCAGTGTCAGCGATACGTAAAGTTATGACCAAAGCATCATAATGAGGAAAAGACAAACCGTCGGCATTTGACATATCGAAGGTGATACTCTCTTCGAAGTCATCATACCGTTCGTGGGCGATTGTTCGCTTTAGTTTGTGCGAAGTGGTGAACTTTACATGGTTGATTGCTGAATCGTCGCCTCCTCCGACGATCATAAATATCACCATAGAATTGTGTTTTAGATCCAAAATCCTTACCTTATCGAAGTTCCCTTGAAATCCCTCTTCGAAATCGCCCAAAAAAACTCTAAGTCCCAAGTTAAAAAACTGAATAAACCCCTTCAAAAAATCGCGAAGAAGAAACATATATATATTCCACCGAGGGGTTTTCGCATCTGCGACCCCTTTTTCTGCACTTGCGATAGCGCTTTTGCGGTCCAACCAACCGCTTCTGCGGTTTCTCTTTCAAAATCCAAAAAGTCGCTTC
>NW_017671971.1:185802-202133 GCF_001879085.1 Nicotiana attenuata | reverse complement strand
CCATTCTTCCAGTAGCTTCTTGACCACCGGGGGTGGTGTTTCTTTGACTACAGACGTGGAAGCCCCCTTTTCTTCCATGATCGTCAGATCTTCAGATGGGGAGGGTGAGATTTCTCCCTCTTGAGTGCTGCCAGGTGTTGTGCTCAAGATGTTTTCTCTGCCGGCCTCGTTGATGGGGCCTATGAGGTTGGTTGTGACGCCTGCTATTGCTTTCAATCTTGCGTCATTTTCCTCCATTTTTCGATTTCAGTAGGGTGTGAAGGAAGGTGGTTTATTTCTGATGTTCTAGGTGCAAACTATGATTTCGATTGCCGAAATCCCCACAGACGGCGCCAAATTGTTTGGCTCAATAGATACTAATTACTTTGTAAGTGAAAACAATCAAAATGAATCAAAGGTAAATCGTAATCGAATATAATTAGACCTATAAATATGTATTATGCTCGTGATTGTTTCAACAACTTGGATATTCGAGAGAGAGTAAGAGAAAGCTTGTTGAGAGAGAGAGAGAGAGAGAAATAGAAGAAAAGATAGCTTATTATTGAAAAGATCCCCCCCTTTACAACATTGGGATTCTCCTTTATATAACAAGAGAACCCCCTCAAAAATAATAAAATAATACAGGGATAGGTCACGTGCTTTAGAGGAGACGACGAGACCTAAGGACACGCTTTCGCTCTGACATTCTTAGGTCGTCCCCTCTACTTTGGCTATTGCTTAGTCGTAGGTCGTTGCTACCATAGTGGGCAGAATTCGACCCCATACAACATGCTTAACCGCTAAAATTATTTAAAAGAATAAACATGATATGAAGTTTGACCAGCTCGAATATTGTCTTTTTGATATTTTAATACCGGCCACTAGGGGTGTGCATTCGATTTATCGATTCGATTTTGAACCTTATCGATAATTACTCATCGATTGTCGATTTGTACATATGCTTATCGTTATCGTTTCAATAAGGTTTCGATTTTTTCGATTTTCATTTATCGATTTTTGGGGCTTATTGATTCGGTTATCGATTACACCAATAAGAAAATTTGCGGGATTCCACGGAAAGTATATCACTATAAACACGCCTAACTAATATGGACTAAAAGAAGCAAAAATAAGACGAACACCGTTTATAACATAAAAATTGTGTCAACAAGCACATGCAACGAAACTAAAGTAAGGGATCAAATGTATGCCACCAACACTCCAACGGTGTAAAAAAAAAATACATCATCACGGCTAATTCTATTTTCCATTAATTTGAACTTCATTCCCTTGAGCTTTAAATATGATCATTCCTTAAATGTGGTAGATGAAATAATAGGGTTAGGGACTTAGGGTAAAGGAAAGGGTATTATAGAATAAGGGTAAAAAAAAAAA
Source organism: Nicotiana attenuata (assembly GCF_001879085.1). Lineage (NCBI taxonomy): Eukaryota > Viridiplantae > Streptophyta > Magnoliopsida > Solanales > Solanaceae > Nicotiana > Nicotiana attenuata. The sequence continues at coordinate 200,759 of NW_017671971.1, read as the reverse complement.
AAAAAAAGAAAGAAAAAGAACTAAAAAAAAAATTAAAAAAAAATTATTTTTTTATAGTATTTCTTATCGGTTTATCGATAAACCGATAGCCGAAGAGGACAAAATTGAAATCGAAATCGATAACTCGATAAGGAAAATTTCGAAATCGAAATCGATAAATCGATAAACCGATAACAAATAATCGATTCGATTTATCGATAAACCGATTCGAAAGCATACCCCTACCGGCCACCGGATTAGGAGATTAAAGTTTAGTATTTTTAACAAGCGTATTGGTCTCGAGTCTATTGGTGCATGCAATTGGTTATGGTCAAAGTAATTCATATACGAAAGAAATTGTCAAAGTAATTCTTGTCTCATCGTAGGTAGGGGTGTTCAAAATCGAACCGAAATCGAAAATCGAACCGTAAAAATAGCTTAATGGCTTATTGGTATCTGGTTATCGGTTTAATGGATGGGGAACGGATTGAAATTTTATTATTAACGGCATATCGGTTTGGGGACGGATTATTCAATTTTCTTATCGGATAAACTGTTAACCCGTTAAGAATATATATATATATATACACTATATATATATTATATATATATATATATATATATATATATATATATAATACCAGTATGCCTCTGAAAATCAGATTCTTGGACACGGCAGGTGGGAAGGACAAAATAACTTCCTCCCAAGATGCTGGTACTTGTTCTAAAGCTATTGATGAAAGGATATCAAACATCATTAAAAATGGAACTTATGAAAAAAAGAAGTTCCTGACTGAATCTGCTGCTGCATCATTTGAAGAATGTATTGAAGATAGTAACAAGCAGTGACTTGTGTTTTACGACCATTGAAGGTAACGGTGAAAAATGGTGGGAATACATGCAAAGTAAACTGGCTTTTTGCTCGTATTTACTAGTAACAGTGTAACATGAAGGACCAAAATCGTCCTTTGTAATACAGATTCAACTAGGCCGATAAACCGTCCGATAACCGCCCGATAATAGCTAAACCGATATCAATCCGCCCGATATTTTATCGGGTGGCTAACGGATTAATACATTTAAAAGCCGATAACCGATAAGCCGAACCGTTAAGATCAAACAACCGCCCAATCCGTCCGATAAGCATCGTAGGTAGTAGTGATATCGACAAATAAGCACTAACTATTATTATAGGATAGCGGCAGATTGTAACAATCTCAAGTTAATATTATAAGATAATAATTGAAGGATTTTTATCTAGCTGGCTCATTGTGAGACACGAATATTCTTAAAAGAGGACGAATTAGTTACAAAATCTTACGACTCTATGTAATAATATTGAAATCATATATTACCGGCTATTATCACTGTCATTATATTATTGTTACTGTTATCATTATTATATTATTATTATTGTCATTAGGAGCAAGCAGGGGTCAATTTCCAGACTCATCAGCCACGTAAAAAATCTTATAAGTATACAAGTTGTATTTTTCTTGTGTGCTTTATTAACTTTCCTCCTTGTATGCGTCTTACTCGGTCAAGAAGACAAACACCATATTATAATAAATTATTTATTAATATACAACAATTATTGAATAACTGAGTAATATACAACAACTTCGAGTTAATATATAACAATAACTGAGTTTACTATCAAATATTTATAAATAGTTAGTTAATTTCTTAATACATATACAGTGATATATTAAGCAAAAATTACTAAGTTCACATAAACTCGTAGCTTATAAACTAGATTTCCTAGTTAAGTGATTGATTCCTAGGGGTGCATGGATGTGTTGGGTCATGTTTGTGGGAGAATTAGTTTAGGTTTAGATTTCTTAAAAAATAATTTGGGTCGGCAGGGTGGGATAAGAAGTCCATGAAAATGACTAGTTTAGCTATCATAGTTTTGCTATTCAAATTTTAAGTAAAAGTAAATCTATGCGATGCACCTTTCGGTTGTTCGTTGGTTCCTTCCCACCCGCTTCCATTAACTATAAGCTACATAACAAATGTACTTTTGGACTTATTGAGTTTAATTTCATTATTTTCACCTCTGTTAGATATATGTTTTTGTTTAATCCAAAATAGGATAACAATTAAATTTGTACGCGATTTAAAGGATATGCGATTTAATTTAACATGAATAATTAAGAATAATAGATAAATGAATTAAAGATGAAATAAACAATCAAACCACTCGTCATGTTAAGGGCAGGGCTGATCTTGGATTGAATAATGAGCTCGTCCTCGATCGTGCCCTCGATTTAGGCACAGTCGTGAATAAAGAACAGAACTAGTGAACAATAATAGCTTAGAGAACAAAAATAAACTTTTATTGTCTTGGAATGCGTGTTGCCATGTATCAGATACAAGAAAAACTTCCCTTTTATATAGTAGGAGAGTTTCAGCCCTAGTATAAGTCTTAAAAAGGTAAAAATCTTCTTTTCCCGATAATTGTTGATCCATAATCGGCATCGAGCGGGATTCGCACCATGATATCCGGTTGAGGGCGGGTATCATAGCCCTCTATCCGTCATGCGTAACTGTTCACCGTATCTCCCGAGGTCTAGAACTCACACTCGGTTCGGGTGCGTCACTTTACCATGTTCGATGCCGGATATACCGTTCACTCTTCCGGGGTCTCAACACGAAAGACCTTTGGCCTCGACTGCAACCTCTCGGTTCTGTGCTCCCCCTCCGTTCTGTCGTCGGGGAATCAGGGTAGACTTTGCCCCCGATTTTACCGTACACAGATAATCCCCTCATTTTTCGGAGAGTAGATTTATCAAAACAACAAGAAGCGATAAACGACCCCCGGTTCCTTCCTTCGTACGTTATGACCGAGTTGTTGGGTCAACAAAAGTGTCCCATCAGTCACGTCGTTCTGACTTCAGACATGTGTCGGCTGCCGGTTGACTGTCCTCGAATGTGAAACGTCACCCATTGACTGATCTCCCCCTGTAAAAATCCGGCCCCCTTTCACTTCACTACTTTTTGGTTCTAGAACTCTTGAATTTACCCTCGAATTTCCTATTTGACTTTGACTTCTTCGAATCTTCATACATGGATCTTCATATCGTCATAGATTCTCTTCAAATCTTCATAGATTTTCTTTGAATCTCTAGCCCTGACTTTCGTATCTTCATCCCATCTTTAAACCTTCATAGTTTTTCTTCAAATCTTCATAGATTTTTTTCTTTCAAATCTTCATATTCCGAGAACTCGATGGCGAGAACTTCCAAATCCGTGCCTCAGAATATCGCCCCTTCGTCTTCCAATCGGGCCATAGATGCTGAGGTAACCTTTTCCGAGGTGGCCCCGAAGCTTGAAGAGCTTCGTCCCTGGGGGCTGCTCTATCGAGAACGACTTTCACGTTGAGAAGGCCTCCATCAAACAAGACTGAGACGAGGGAGCATGGAGGTACATATGCTCCGTTACTGAGGAGACACTACCCATAGTTCGAGTAGATTGTAACTGAGAAGGCAAGGAGGTGGTCGTCCCCGAGCCCAACGAGGACATAATTACGCATGTGGAGGAGTACCTGAGTGTTTACACTTACCCTTTCACGCTTACCCCAGTAGACCCCTAGTCCTCAATTTTTGCAAAAGGTACAAGGTCTGCCTCGGGTAAATCCATACGTCTTTTTGGAGGATCGTAATCCTCCTTTGACATTTCGTAAACAACACCGAATCTCCTCAGGTAGATCCATCCGTCTTTCTGGAGTACCGTAATCCTCCTTCGATATTTCGTAAACAACACCGAAGCATCTCTGTTTAGTCTCGATCATTTTCTTCGTCTATATAGTCCTCGAATCTTCCGAGAGGGTTTGATCAAGCTCGTTCGTCGAGCAAGTAAGGCTCCACTCTCAAGCATCGATGAGGACCGAGATCGAGGCTGGCAGGGGAGGTTCGTTCGGGTGAATACTGAAGACCTTATCCCCTTCGAATTTCTACCATTCCCCGAAAAGTGGAACGCATCCCGTAATTCTTTCTTTTAGTGAATATTTGGTATTCCCTTTCATTTATTTTCTAACAGTTTGTGTTTGTTGTTGTGCAGTGGTTGCCCGGGTTCGTAATTCAGTCTTCCGTTTTAAAGAGTAGATCGAAGGGATCTGCAAATAGATGCCCTACTCCGAGCGCACTTGGCATAAGTTCTCAAAGGGCAAGTGGGAGACCCGTTCCCATGGTAAGGCTCTTTCCGAATGATCACATCCATAGATCTAACTTATATTTCGCTAAGTCTTTTTCTTTCTCATAGGTTTGCCCAAGACAACTTAGCTCACGCCGTTGAATGAGGACGAGGATCCATCCACACTTGTCGAACCCTTGATAACTAGGAATTTTGACGTGTTTCATGCTCCTTCTTGCTTACGCTTTGATCATAAATTCATACAAAATAGTCCCAAAAGGCTCATAAGTTGTGCTTGATTGCAGGTTTGACCAACAAAGTGACGAGATGTCAAAGATCGGCTCAAAAAGGAGTGAAATCTGCACAAGTACCAAAGACAAGGCAAACTCAGGACAAACAAGCCTAGAGTAGCCGCACTACACTTTGTGCGGTCCGCACTAGGGAGATTCAGAGACTGGTAAATCAAGTGTCAAAGCAGTGCGGCCGGAGTAGAGATTGTGCGGTCCGCACTGAAGGCTCCGCGGCCGCACTACCATTATGTGCGGTCCGCGGAAGAGAAGATCAGAGAGATGTAGTTTACCAAGGTTCAAGCCAGTGCGGTCCGCGGTCATGATTGTGCGGACCGCTTTAGAAACCTCCGCGGCCGCGGTCCATTCTGCGCGGTCCGCGGAGCCTAAGTTCAGAGAGCCAAGATTTCAAGTCCAAGAGCCTAGTGCGGCCGCAGTCCATTTTGTGCGGCCCGCACTGACCCCGCAGGGGCATTTTTGTCCAATTTTTCCAGCTTAGTATAAATAGAACATTTTTCCTCAACTAGATAGATACTCGACTCTATCGTAGCTCTCTGTGGTTTCGATCCCGACCCAAAATCGGGTAAAAGCTATTGCAACCCTCTCTCGCTACTTTTTAGTGGTGCGGAGTTGGCAGCAATCAACTTTTTGGCGCCGTTGCTGGAGAGCTAACGGTTTTTGCTATCTATTTAGTAAGTTTTGTGTGTTGTTCTTTTTTCCTTCTTTGTTACTAATTTGTGTGTGTGATTACTACAGGTACCAAATGGCTTTAAATGCTAATGACCTTCTTGGAAATGTGCTTGCGGGGGAGGAGGTAGATGAAATTGGAAAGAATGAGGTGCCTCTTGTACCTCCCGGACCACGACGAGGCCGCCAGGCCAATGCTAATGATAATGTTCCAGACCCTCCTCCGCCACCTCCAAGAGTGGCTCCCAGAGTATTACCAAACCAAGGATATGCAAGTGCTATTGTCCTACCCAGAATCCGGGCGGGCAACTTTCAGATAACTAATGTGATGTTGACCTTACTTGAGCAGCGTGGGTATTTCACGGGCGCTGCGGATCAAAATGCCTACAAATATCTAAAAGGGTTCGTGGATACATGTTGGGGTAGCAAGCAGATGAATGTGTCCGAAGACGCTCTTAGGTTGAGACTTTTCCCGTTCTCACTTCGGGGAAAGGCATTGGATTGGCTAGAGAGACTCCCCAACCATTCCATCACAACTTGGGATGAGTTGGTGGATAAATTTATTGCTAAATTTTTCTCACCCGGGCATATGGCGGCACTTTGAGATGAGATATTGGCTTTCAAGAAAGAACCCACAGAACCTTTGCATGAGATTTGGGAGCGGTTTAGAACAATGGTGAAAGAATGCCCAATCAATGATATGACCGAGGCGATGATTCAACAAACTTTCTATCGGGGCGTCAATACTACAAATCAATGCATAGTCAATCAATTGGCCGGGGGTAATTTCATGAAGTTGACTTATCACGAAGCTTGTGAGATTCTTGATGAGATGGCGGATACATCTTCAGCATGGCAAAGTAGGGCCAATGTTCCTCAAGGCGACCCTACGGTTATCCATTTGCACAAGGAATTACATGACCATGGACAGGCTATAGCGGAGTTGACAACTACTATGAATCAATTGGCTAAGGCACAGTTACAACAAGTTCAAAACCCTCACCAAGTGAATGCTATGGAAAGTGTAAATCTGCTTACCAACAAGAGAAGGCAAAGAAGGCAACAAAACCAAGGGAATTCTGAACAATTTGGTGATGATTGTGATAGGTTTCAAAATGATGGCTATGATTAGCAAAATGAAGAGGTACAATATGTTAACAACTATCAAGTCAATAGAGGCAACTCTTCAACCCAACAATGGCGACCTCAAGGTAATTGGGCCAATCAACAACAAGATGGTAGTAATTGGAATAACAACAACCAAGGCAGTAATTGGGGAAACAAAAATAAAGGCAACCAAGGGAATTGGAATGGTAATAACAACAATTGGAACAACAATGGTCAAGGCGGGTGGAACAACAGTGGAAACCAAGGCAACTGGGGGCAAGGCTTTCAAAGGCCCCCGATGTACCAACAATCGAACAATCCACCTCCCTTCAATCTCAAGGATCTAGTTCTTCAAGTAATGACATGGGAAGAATAGAAATGATGTTCGAACAAATGATGAAGAGAACCAAGATTCCGATGCTCAATTGGCTTCCCACAATACCTCTATCCGGAATTTGGAGGTGCAATTAGGCCAATCTCTCAATCGTTGAATACTCTCCCTAAGGGTGCTCTACCAAGTGATACGGTAGTGAATCCAAAGGGTGGGAACAATCATGTGATGGTGGTTACAACAAGAAGTGGGAGAGGCGGTGATGTGCATGCCTCGAAAGATAAGCAAGTTGTGGATGATGATGTTGAGTTGCGGGGAAATGATGTTCCTTTGGTAGTTGAAGATGTGGTTGATGACAATGTGAACAATGAAGTGAGGATTGACATTAATGAAACCGAGGTGGAAACTCAAGAGGCCGTGAACCCGTCTAGGGAGCACATAATTGACATGCCGGAGCCGGTGGTGCCAAAAGCCAAGGACCTTTGCCTAGACCACCTCCCCCCTATCCTCAAAGGTTAGCCAAGCAGAAAAGTGAGAATCATTCAAAAAGTTCACTGACATGATGAATAGCTTATCCATCAACGTGCCTTTGGTGGAGGCTTTGGAGCAAATGCCTGGTTATGCTAAATTCATGAAGGATTTGGTTACAAAGAAAAGATCAATGGACTGTGAAACTATCAAGATGACCCACCAAGTTAGTGCCATAGTACATTCAATGGCACCGAAATTAGAGGATCCCGGTGCTTTTACTATCCCCTGCACTATTGGTAGTGCAGACTTTGCCAAAGCTTTATGTGATCTTGGGGCAAGTATCAATTTAATGCCCTTCTCAGTTTTCAAGACCCCGGGTATTGGCCCACCAAGGCCAACTTCCATGAGATTACAGATGGCAGATAGATCAATGAAGCGACCTTTGGGTATAGTTGATGATGTGCTTGTCCGGGTGGACAAATTTATCCTGCCGGCGTACTTTGTGATTTTCGATTGTGAGGTGGACTATGAGGTCCCAATTATTCTAGGGAGACCTTTCCTTGCAACGGGGAAGGCATTGGTTGATGTTGAAGCGGGTGAACTAACTTTCCAAGTGGGGGATGAGAAGGTCGTCTTCCATGTTTGCAAATCCATGAAGCAACCCAATAAAACCGAGGTGTGCTAATTTGTGGACATTGTCACAGCTGTGATTGTGGATGACACAAGTTCTATGATTAACATGGAGGATCCTCTTGAAGCCGTGCTATTAAATCTTGATGTTAATGATGATGCAAGCAGAGTGGAGTGTGTCAACACCTTACATGGGATGGGCTCTTATTCCTATGAGCCAAGAAAATTGTCTTTGGATCTTGAAAATAGGAAACTCCGCCAACCAAAATATCAATTGAGGAGCCACCGGTGTTGGAGTTGAAGCCTCTTCCTCCACACCTCAAGTATGAATTCTTGGGCTTTAATTCAACTTTACCAGTTATTCTTTCCTCTTGTCTTACTAACATGCAGGTAGATGCCACATTGGCGGTACTTCAAAGGAGAAAAAGGGCAATTGGATGGACTCTAGCAGATATTCGGGGAATAAGCCCCGCATTTTGCATGCACAAAATTATTTTGGAGGATGATGCAAGGCCTTCCTTAGAACATCAAAGGAGGCTCAATGAAGCAATGCCAGAAGTGGTGAAGAAAGAAGTGATGATGTGGCTAGATGCATGTGTGGTGTATCCAATCTCCGATAGCTCATGGACTTCTCCGGTGCAATATGTGCCGAAGAAAGGTGGGATGACTGTGGTGAAAAAATGACAATAATGAACCTATTCACACTCAAACAATTACCGGGTGGAGAGTTTGCATGGACTACCGGAAGCTAAATAAAGTGACCCGCAAGGATCATTTCCCGTTACCATTCCTCGACCAAATGCTTGATCGCCTTGCGGGGCGAGCCTTTTATTGCTTTTTGGATGGATATTCGGGTTATAATCAAATCTTAATTGCTCCGGAGGACCAAGAGAAGACCACATTCACCTGCCCATATGGTACATTTGCTTTCTCCCGGATGCCGTTCGGGTTGTGCAATGCTCCGGCGACCTTCCAACGATGCATGATGGCTATTCTCATTGACATGGTGGAAGACATTTTGGAGGTCTTTATGGATGATTTTAGTGTGGTTGGTGATTCATTTGAAGAGTGTTTGGAAAATTTGGATAGAGTCTTGGCCCGATGTGAAGACACAAATCTCATCCTCAATTGGGAAAAATGCCACTTCATGGTTGAAGAGGGCATAGTGCTGGGTCACAAAATTTCTAAGCATGGGATTGAAGTAGACAAAGCCAAGATTGAGGTGATTTCAAGGCTTCCTCCCCCCACTTCTGTCAAAGGGGTGAGAAGTTTCCTTGGGCATGCGGGGTTCTACCGGCGGTTTATCAAGGATTTTTCGAAGGTTGTGAATCCTCTTTGCAAGTTGCTAGAGAAAGACACTAAGTTTGTGTTTGATGAGAAATGTATGGAGGCCTTTGAACTTCTAAAGCATAAGTTGACAACAACCACGATCATTACCGCACCCAATTGGAGCTTTCCTTTCGAGCTCATGTGCGACGTGAGTGATGTTACGGTTGGGGCAGTTTTTGGTCAAAGAGTGAACAAAATGTTTCATCTAGTGTACTATGCGAGCAAGACTATGAATGAGGCTCAAAGGAACTATAGGGTGAAGGAGAAGGAATTGTTGGCTATTGTGTTCGCCATGGAAAAATTTCGGCCATATCTTATGGGGGCCAAAGTCATAGTGCACACCGACCATGCCGCCCTTAGGTATTTGATGACCAAGAAAGATTCCAAAGCAAGGTTGATGATATGGGTGTTACTTCTTCAAGAGTTTGATTTGGAAATATTGGACCGGAAAGGTAGTGAGAACCAAGTTGCGGATCATTTGTCCCGCTTGGAGGAGGAAGGAAGGCCGTGTGATGGCTTAGAGATCAATGATACATTCCCCAATGAGCAACTACTTTCTGTGTCAATGTGTGACTTGCCATGGTTTGCGGATATTGCTAATTTCCTTATGACTGGCATCATCCCGTGTGAGCTCTCTTCTAACCAAAGGAAGAAGCTCAAACGGGATAGTCTGGACTTCTATTGGGATGAGCCATACTTGTTCAAGATTTGCACGGATGGTGTGATTCGAAGGTGTGTCCCAGAGGAAGAGCAAGTGAGTATTTTGGAGGCTTGTCATTCCTCCCCTATGGTGGCCATCATGGAGGGGTGAGGACGGCTTCGAAAGTTCTGAGTTGTGGTTTTTATTGGCCAAGCTTTTTCAAAGATGCAAGTGATCTAGTGAAAAGATGTGATCAATGTCAACGTGCGGGCGGGATTTCCAAGAAAGATGAGATGCCTCTGAACACAATTCTTGAAGTTGATATCTTTGATGTATGGGGTATCGATTTTATGGGCCCTTTTGTAAGCTTGTGTGGGAACACTTACATTCTTGTAGCGGTTGATTATGTGTCAAAATGGGTCGAGGCCGTGGCCTTGCCCAACAATGAAGCTAGGAGTGTGGTGGCATTTCTGAAGAAGAGTATTTTCACAAGGTTTGGTACACCTGGGCAATTATTAGTGATGGAGGATCGCATTTTTGTAATAGAGCTTTTGATACCTTGCTTTCCAAGTATGGTGTCAACCACAAAGTCTCTACACCTTATCATCCTCAAGCAAGTGGTCAGGTTGAAGTGTCTAACAAGGAGATCAAGAGTATTTTGTCCAAAACTGTCAATGCCAATAGGACCGATTGATCTAAAAAGTTAGATGATGCTCTATGGGCTTACCGGACCGCTTACAAGACCCCGATTGGTATGTCACAGTACCGGTTGGTGTTTGGGAAAGCATGTCATCTACCAGTGGAGTTATAGAATAAGGCCATGTGGGCCTTGAGGAAGCTTAATCTTGAGTGGGATGTTGCAGCCAATCTTCGTGTCGAACAACTCAATGAACTTGATGAATTCCGGTTCCATTCATACTCTAGTTCGTCCTTGTATAAGGACGAGATGAAGTACCTTTATGATAAATATGCTCGTGGAAAGGAGTTCAAAGTTGGTGATTTGGTGCTCTTATTCAACTCTCGTCTAAGGTTGTTTCCGGGAAAGCTTAAATCAAAATGGAGTGGACCGTTTGAAGTTGTATCTGTGACCCCCTTTGGTGCTCTTGATTTGAAGAACAAAAGTGGTGAAGTTTTTAGAGTGAATGGGCACCAGGTAAAGCATTTTCTTGGGAAGTTTGATGATAGCCATGTGGTGGCTGTTGTTTATTTCAAATGATGTGATGGTAACATGCGTCGTGCCGCGACGTTAAATCAAGCGCTTCTTGGGAGGCAACCCATGTGTTTTATTTTTGTTTTCTTTGATTTTCTTTGTAGTATTGGATTGATTTTTGGGCTAACTGGTTGTGAGATGTTGCATTATTGAGTTGATGCAATGCAGGACATAATTGCAAAAATTATTCAGTATCTGAAGTTTCCAGTGTGGCCGCAATACATTTTGTGCGGTCCGCACTGGCAAAAGGGTGACGAAATTGCTCTCTGAAGTTTGCCACCGCGGCCGCGGTTGATTTGGTGCGGTCCGCGGTGGACCACCGCGGTCGCGATCCATTGTGTGCGGACCGCGGTGGGTTACTGAGTGGGAATTGGACAAAAGTGACCAGTGCGGACCGCGGTCCATTTTGTGCGGCCGCACTGGTAGGTGAGAATGGGCCCCAGGGGTTTCTCTATAAATGGACCCCAAGGGCCTCCTTTTACCCTTTCCGAACCCTTCACTCTCAGAGCCCCTTTTTTCTGTTCATCTTGTGCATCTTCATCGTAACTCTTGCTTGACATTGATTAGTTGCACTTCATCTCATTATCTGGTAACATTTCACTCAATTCATCTTTGTTTAATTATGTGATTTCATTTTATTTTCATATTCCTTAACTTGTAGTTCTTCTTCTCCCCATATTTCTCTAATTGTTAGATTAGGTTAGTTTACATGGAAATTTTTATGGACTTGGTGAGTATAATGGACTGGGTAATTGAGTAGGGACCCTAATTAGGTAAAAATTTGAACTTAAAAGCAAAATATGATGAACCCTAACTCAGTTCCATGTCTGGGCACGTAGCGCGGACCGCGGTCAATTCTGTGCGGTCCGCGGTGCCATCTTGTGTCCAAGTGACCTTTGCCCAGTGTGGCCGCACTACATTTTGTGCGGTCCGCACTGGCCCAGTACGGCCGCGGTTGGGTTTGTGCGGACCGCACTGGTGAGATTCAGAGAGCTTCTTTTTGGAACTCTATACAGTGCGGACCGCGGTCATTTGTGTGCGGTCCGCGGTGGCCTCAGTGCGGCCGCACTACCATTTTGTGCGGTCCGCACCGGGCAATTCCTGCAACTGTCTGCAACGCTGTGTTTCTGTTTTGCAAGTTATTATGCTGCAATAACTTGAACTGCCTTGATTGATACTAACAAATACATTGAATGATGTTTGCAGACAATGGTGAGAAAAGGCTCAAAACAACCGGGAAAAGGAGAACCCTCCCAGGGAGGGAAGAAGAAGATGGTAAAACTCACTCCCCAAGCTCGGGAGAACATAAAAAAGACCAGAAAGATAAACAAAGCTGGAGACAGAGCTGCTTCACATTCTTCAGGGAGTGAGTATCAACTATCAAGGGAAATATCTTCAGACTCCGTGCCAGATTATGTTGAAGACTGGCCGGAGAGATTCAGACTAAGAGATACTTCTCAACAATCACCCACTGCCCAAGCACCAGAGCATATTCCCACTGAGTCGTCTGAGGGCTCAGTAGCCGGTAGTGGTGATTTCTCCACCTCTCCCACAGCTTCATTATCCGGGGAGGGTGCAGACGGAGGTGAGGAGGAAGTACAAGGGGATGAAGAGATAGCTGAGGGCGGTGAGCCTCAGGTGGGAGGCATTGCCCGAACTAGAAAGCTTGAGGTTTGGAGAGATAGGTTCGTGAGTGAGGTAGCGTACCATAAGTTTAGGGAGTGGTGGCCGGTGATAAAGTTGATACCGGAGCGGAGTTTCATTGACAGAGATTTGTTACCCCACAACCTTGACGTGCAGAGACAATTTAGAACTAGAGTGGGTTGGGAGTACTTCTTAGATGACTGTGTAGATGCTAATGAACACATGGTTAAGGAATTCTACTGCAATGTAGCCCACATCAAAAAGGGCTCCAAAGTGACCAAGGTTCGTAACAAGAAAGTGTTGTTTGATGGGAAATACCTCAACAAATACTTGGGCTTCAATGAGGAGGATGAGACTCTGTATATGGCGAAGTTGGAGATGGGCGAGGAGGTCCGTCCATGGTTAGCTCAGTACCTGGCAATCCCAGGTACCGTTCCTGATTGGTTGACTGCTGGGGTAAAGATATTGAGGAGGACCCTGAACTTTGAGGCTAGGGGCTGGGAGACCTTTGTTTGCAGCCGGTTGGACCCTACTATACATGATCAGACCCTTCCTCTCCACCGGGCTGTGTTGGTTGCTTCAATTATGGCGGGATACCCCAGAAATGTGGGGAATGTGATGTCTCGCATTATCTCGTTAGTGGGAGTAGAGCATGACCGGAACTACCCCTTTCCTAGCACTCACACCATGTATTTTCGGGACCTGAAGGTGGACAAGAAGCCCTATGACGTCAAGGTCAAGGCGACAACCCCGTTCTCCTAGTACAGTTTGAAGGGGAATGACAACCCCAAGAACAAGAACTACAAAGCCCCTACTTCTGCTCCAACTGGCCAGTCTCGAAGATTCCATCTTCCCGGGCCCATCCCATCACTGCCCACCGACTGAGCCAGGCCCTTGCCAGTATCCGCGGCCGCACTACCATTATGTGCGGTCCGCGGAAGAGAAGATCAGAGAGATGTAATTTGCCAAGGTTCAAGCATGAGTAGCTAAACCCATTAGCTAGGGTTGTGGCTCAACCCTAGTGTGGGTAATTGATGGGTGTTGTGATTTAAGGTTAAACCTCGAGAGAGTAATTACCCGACTTGAACCCTAGTTGCTCAGGAATATATGCATACCCAATTGGTCTCGACGGTTATAACATATTTTCCCAATCATGTCAATCGAGCCTTAGGTGCAATTACCCATCAATTAGCCACCTAGGTATTTTATAAAAATAGAATTATAAAGAAAATCCAAAAGTGAATAGAAGACTAATTAAGAGCATACACGCAATCCTCAACTAGATAGATACTCGACTCCAATCCTAGCTCTCTGTGGATTCGATCCTGACCCAAAATCGGTAAAAGCTATTGCGACCCTCTCTCGCTACTTTCGAGGCGAGGAAGAAGAGGGTGGCCATCCGGATCCGAAAAAACTCCTGGGTACCAAATTCTGATTCCTTTTTCCACTCGAGGTCGGGGACCAGAGGGAGAGACGGAGGCCGCCGTCTTGCGAGAAGCCGCCCCCATCCTGAAGGAGGTAGCTGGTTTCATCGAAATCATGGAGACACCGTCCTATACCGAGTCCATGCTTGAAGAGGCCCAAGCGGGCAAAGAGAAGTTAAATAGAGGACTATTCCGGGCTTGTTCACCTGGAGGTCTCGAAAAAGGATGTGCCATCGGGGTTGGGCGAGCCGAGCTAAGACATTTATCCTTTGTATCTTTTGCAGATTCTGCTCAACATATTCTAATTGCCTTGTTATTTTTTCAGGCTTCGAAGAGCCAGTTGTGGTAGAGGTCCCTGCTGAGCCTACTTCTATTGCTGCTGATTTGCCTCCCGGACCTTCCACATCTTCAGCCATTCCTCCTGGCCCTTCCACATCAGCAGGCCCGAAGATTCCATCTTCCCGGGCCCATCCCATCACTGCCCACCGACTGAGCCAGGCCCTTGCCAGTATCAACAACTGGATGTCCACAGCGTCATCTAAGTTGTCCACATTGACTGCTACTGTTGCAGCTTAGTCGGCACCTCAGCCAGCACAGGTCCTGATTATCGCGCAGCGGACTCAACCTTAGGAAGAGTGGGCGCTAATACTTTTACCCAATAGTGGTATCGGGGTCAATTTCCACAGGGAGCTAGAAAGGGAGTTGGATATTTGCTTAGCCTAGAAATGCGTGTTTGCTTCTAATTGATCTTCTATCATTTTTGGGTTTTTATGATTATCAACTACAATTTAGCAACTACTAATTATAACTAAATTATACTAAGATATTAATTCTAGGTTGTATGCAAGATAGAGAAAGGCACTAGGGTTGTGGCATTTACCTAGGTGGTCAACTAACGGGTAGAGATTCCTAATACAAGAATGATGATTATGGGGCTTATGCTATAACCGTTGCACGATTGCACTCACTCTCACACCTCTCGGTAGAAAGAGTGATTTTTCCCAATTGACTCTCTCGAGACCAATTGGGTAGGCTAACAAACCAAGCAACTTAGGGTTCAAGTTGGGTAATTACTCTCTCGAGG
>NW_017671971.1:63244-177098 GCF_001879085.1 Nicotiana attenuata | reverse complement strand
GGGGGGGGGGGGGGGGGTAGGGGTGGAGTTTATTTGATTTGATGATATTTGACATTGGTTTGTAATAATTGATAACACTTTCTTTTTCTTTTTATTTATATACATATTCTTCTCTCTCTCTCTCTATTGATGTATATATTTTCTTTCTTCCTCTCTCATCTTGTATATTCATTTATGCTTTCAGTAGTTTATTTTATAGCTTCTTTATTTTGTTATCTTAGTAGCCAATGATTATTCTTATAGCTTCTTATTTACTTTAATAGCTTCTTTTTAATTTAGTAGTTTCTTTTCATGTTTAAGTTATCAATAAGCCGTTTGTTTACTTAATGTCATGGTTCTTTCCAAAGACGGATTTTGTGTGAACCGGGTGACTCTTCCCAATGATGGATGGCGTGACAACCTTCTTAAGGGATTGAGTCCATATTTGATATGTAGGTAAGAATAGTAGTAATAATGAATAGGAGGACCTAATTGAGTCAAACTAGTAAAGTCAAGCATGCTTCACTTGGTACCAACATACTTAACTACGTGTTTATGATTAAAAACAAGTTCTTGGAGTGTGATAAGTTTACTATACCTTAGCTTTATATTTTGATGATCTAACAAACTTACTATCAAAGAAATAGATAAGGGACCTAACACACTTGGTACATAACTCAAATCAACGGACTCCATCTAATGTGAGTTACTATGACTTCAGAAGATAAAGAATCAACACAGGGACCTGATCCCCTTGTGTTTCCCTGACAGCAGTACGAAGTCAACTGTCTACAGCTGGAAAGTGACTGCCTGCACTATACATGCATACAGTGCAGCACAATATTGCAGTCACTCCCCTTTGACCAACTAAGTGATTACATCATTCAAGTGATGTCATCCAAGTTGTATTAACAAGAGCATTACAACAAAACATCACTTGAACACTTGAGAATTCATTCAAGCAATCCAACCGTTCATCTGTCAAGCATTCAATTCTCAAGTGCATCAAGAACAAAGTACAACACTACTACGGACCAGTTCCTACAACAAGTATCTTGTATATCCTTATTTGAGTTGTAACTTTGTAATTGTTCTTCATTGTAATTCCTACTTTGCTTGTGTAGAAGCTTTAATTAGGAACCCCTTGTAAACCATAAACTTTCAGTGTTTGTGTCGTGAGTAGAGTTAGTCATGAGTTGAAAGTATTTGTAATAGGTGTATTGCAAAGTGGCTTGTTAAGAGTTTAATTCCTAGATTGAATAGGTTGTAATCTAAAGTTGCTCATAGTGAAGTTAAAATCCTATCAGTGTAGGTCGTGGTTTTTTATCCCCTTGAGCAGGGATTTTTCCATGTAAAAGTTCCCTGTTCCATTTACTTACTGTTTCATTAGCACTACTAGTGGAAACCTATAGAGGACCTGGTCTCTATATAGTTTGGTGGACTCATATATTTTATCAATTGGTATCAGAGCGGGTTCTTTCTATCGGGTTAACACCTAGAAAGGATCCTCATGGCTGCTCCACCAAATTTTGAAGAGGGTCAGTCTATCTACAGACCACCCAGGATCAATGGGCAATAATATGGGTGGTGGAAGACAAGAATGCATGACTTTATCATGGCAGAAGACTCCGAGTTATGGGATGTTGTTTGTGATGGTCCCTATGTCCCTACAAAGAAGACCGCAGACGAGGAGAGGATACAATGATGCAGATAGGAAAGCTACAGAGAAAAATATTCGTGCTAAGAAAATCTTGGTGTGTGGTATAGGACCTGATGAATACAACAGGTCCCTACGTCCCTAAGACAAGGAGAGAATACAATGATGCAGATAGGAAAGCTGTAGAGAAAAACATTCGTGCCAAGAAAATTTTGGTGTGTGGTATAAAACCTGATAAATAAAATAGGATCTCAGCCTGTTAATCTGTCAAAGAGATATGGGAAGCTTTGCAAACAGCATACGAGGGAACCACTCAAGTAAAGCAATCCAAGATTGACATGCTCACCACTGAGTATGAGCTCTTCAGGATGAAGGACGATGAATCTATTCAAGACATGCATACAAGATTCACTTCCATCATAAATGAGCTACACTCACTTGGTGAAATCATTCCTAGGAACAAGCTCGTGAGAAAAATTCTCAGTGTCTTGCCCAGTTCATGGGAGAGGAAAGTGAATGCCATTACTGAAGCGCAGGATTTGCAGGCATTAACCATATATGAGCTAGTTGGAAATCTGAAAACCTACGAAATGAAGAAGAAGAATGATAGTGAAAGAAGAGAACCAAAGAAGGAAAAGAACTTAGTACTCAAGGTTGAAAGCAATGACTCAAGCGAGGAGGACAGTGACATGGCTTACTTAACCAGAAGGTTTTAGAAAATGGTCAGAAGAAATGGAGGGATACCGAAGAGAGGCAATTCCAACTAACCAAAGAATTATGACCTCTTTCATAAATGTGGAAAGCCAGGGCATTTTATCAAATATTGCCCTCTCCTAAATCAAGAACACTTCAAATACAACTCTGATAAAGCAGCCAAGAGGAACCCGGTTCCCGACAAACACTTCAAAAGAAAGAATGACGCTGATAATGTTGTGAAGCAAGCTCTTGTAGCGTGGGGAGACTCCTCCAGTGAGTCTGATGAAGAAAATGATGTAGGTGATAGCTCTATGATGACAGTTGAAGGTGAAGCCAATGAATATGATTCAATATTTGCTTTGATGGCTCAGCCATACAATGATGAAGATGTGACAATGATGAGGTAAATTTTAGGGATGTTTAGAGAACTTGAAATCCTACTCTCCTAAGAAACTCATGTCATTAGAAAATGTGTTAATTAATGCCTATCATAGTCTTGTAGATGATAAGGATGCTTTAACCATAGAATTAGGAGATGTTGAACAAACTAGAGATGACTTGGTAGTCTGTGTGGTTGACTTGAAGGAAACCATAGATAATCTGGAAAATGAAAAGGATGTTCTAACTAAGAAAATTGTTAGTGTTGAACATGAAAGAGACGATATAATAGTAGTAGTTTTTGACTTAAAGATACCATTGAAAATTTCAGTAAAGAAAAGAATGACTTAGTTGAGAAAGTTGATGCCTTGGAACAAGAAAGAGACGACCTCTTAACTGTGATTATAGACTTGAGGGAAAAAATAGAGGAACTCAAAGTAGAATGTAGGCTTGGAAATTCTGAGAAAGGAAAAGAAGTTGCTAGCGAAGCAGATGTTAGGCTTGAAAACTAGTTAAATGCAGTAAAAACTAGTTTATGTGCTGAACTTGAGAAAAATAGACAACTTCAAGCAGAAGTGTAAAGAGTAAAAAATGATCTTGAGAAGTCTCTTAAGTGGACCTGGTCCTCGGATGCTATTACTACCATGTACGTCAACAATTGTGGAAATAGGCAGGGAATAGGGTTTCAAAGGGAGAGAACTCCTTATAACCCTCATAGAAAATATGTTACTGTACCTGATAATTGGCTTTGTACCCACTGTGGGAATAATGGGCATTTCAAAGAAAATTGCCAAGCCAGGGTTCAGTCTCTTCAGAAAAACAAAGTTTTTGCTGAAAGAGTAACTGCTGAAAGAGGACCAGGTGCCATACATAAAAAGCGCATGTTACCTGCATGGACTAAAAGAGCACTTATTCATCCTCTTGCCTATTACAAGGGACCCAAACTTGCTTTGGTTCCTAAATCTAACCCTTGATTTTCTTGTGCAGGGAATAGTGAAAGGAAGCAGTCAACAATGGTTCATGGACAGTGGATGCTCAAAACACATGACTGGGAATACCATGGACTTTCTTTCACTAAAAGCCCTGCAAGGAGGGAGTGTATCCTTGGCAATAGGAAAAAGGGGTACATTCTTGGAGTTGGAAAGATTGGGAAATCACTCACTCACTCAATTGAGAATGTGTACTATGTCAATGGTCTTAAGTACAATCTCCTGAGTGTTTCTCAAATATGCGATAAAGGAAACAAATTGGAGTTCTTGTCAAAGATATGCACAGTTACAAATCTAGTAACGGGTGAAGTGGTACTGGTGGCCAAAAGATACAAGAACATCTACATTGCTGATTTTGAGTCCCTACAAAGTGGTGATCTGAGTTGCTAAAAGCAGTTGATGATGATGCTGAGCTGTGGCTTAGAAGACTGGGGCATGCAAGCTTTTCTCTGCTGAATAAGCTAGTTCAGAAGGACCTGGTGCGTGGTCTACCCAAATCAAAGTTCGTGGAGCACAAAGTTTGTGATGCCTACGCTAGAGGGAAGCATGTGAAATCCTCATTTAAGCCAAAGAAGGATGTCAGCACCTCAAAACCACTTGATCTCCTTCATATAGATCTATGTGGTACTATGAGAGTGCAAAGCAGGGGAGGAAAAATACACATTTTTTTTATAGTGGATGACTATTCCAGATTCACTGGGACTCTGTTCCTTAGAACAAAAGATGAGACTTTTGAAGTTTTTGTAGCCTTTGTGAAGAAAATTCAAGTGAAGTGAAATCAAAAGTAGCATGCATTAGATCAGATCATGGAATAGAATTTGACAATGTTAAGTTTGATGATTTCTGCAACAAGAATGGCATTACCCATAACTTCTCAGCCCCCAGAACTCCACAGCAAAATGGAGTTATGGAAAGGAAGAACAGAACCCTTGAAGAAATGGCAAGGACAATGCTGATCGATAGTAGGGTTTCTAAGAACTTCCGGGCTGAAGCTGTCAACACTGCCTGTTATTTGGTGAACCGGTGCATGATCAAGTCTCTCTTGAACAAAACTCCCTATGAGTTCCTGAATGGAAGGAAGCCCAAGTTGAGTCACTTAAGAACATTTGGGTGAAAATGTTATGTTCTCAACAATGGCAAGGATCATCTTGGAAAATTCGATGCCAAGAGTGATGAAGGAATATTCCTGGGATATTCTTCTCAAAGTAAAGCTTACAAGGTCTACAATAAGCGGACTCAGTGCGTAGATGAGAGTGTACATGTAATCTTTGACGAGTCCTACCCTTCCTGTGAGAAAAGCAACAAGATTGATCAAGATGGAGAGCCTCTGCTAGTTCCAGGTGAAGTCATTGATATGGAAAATGGAAAGGCAGACATGATGAGTCAAGTGAAGGAGCAAAGTGAAAATAGTACAGTCTCTTCCTCATCAGCCGGCGAGGAACCAGGTACCATAATTACAACCACTGAAGCTGAAGAAAGAGTGGTTGATGCAGTTAAAAGTACTCCACATGTAGCTAAAAGAAGAATGCAAGGGAACCAGTCGGATTTACCCAGCTCCTCTACAAATGAGGCTCAAGTGCCTAACTAGAAACACAAAAGCTCCCATCCTCTTGACAACATAATTACACCTCTGGATTCGGGAGTGCAAACCAAATCAAAAGCCAGAAATTCAGTTTCCTTCTCAGCCTTTCTTTCCCAAATAGAGCCAAAAAACATTAAGGAAACCTTAAAAGATGCAGATTGGATCACAGCCATGCAAGATGAGTTTCATCAGTTCGAAAGGAACAATGTATGGCATCTCGTACCTAGACCCTCAGATCGAACCATCATAGGAACCATGTGGGTATTCAGGAATAAGCTTGGTGAACATGGAAACACTACAAGGAACAAGGCAAGGCTTGTGGTCCAAGGCTACAATCAGGAGGAAGGAATTGATTATGATGAGACTTTTGCTCCGGTTGCTCGCATGGAAGCTATCAGAATCCTCATTGCCTTTGCATCACATATGGAATTCACTTTGTTCCAAATGGATGTCAAAAGTTCATTTCTGAATGGATTCCTCAAGGAAGAAGTTTAAGTAAGGCAACCTCCAGGTTCTGAATGTCACGAACATCTTGAATATGTGTTCAAATTGGACAAGGTACTATATGGGTTGAAGCAGGCTCCTCGAGCTTGGTATGAAAGACTGTCAAAGTTTCTCTTAGAAAACGGTTTTACAAGAGGAAAAATCGACAACACTTTGTTCCTGAAGAAACGAGGGAGGAACCTACTCATCGTTCAGGTATATGTTAATGATATCATTTTTGGGGCAAGAGCTGATTCACTGTGTGAAGAATTTGCAAAACTCATAGGAAGTGAGTTTAAGATGAGCATGATAAGTGAGTTGAATTTCTTCTTGGGTCTTCAAGTGAAGCAGTCCACAAAGGGTACATTTATCAGTCAGCAGAATATATCAAGGAGCTTTTTAAGAGGTTTGATATGGAAACATCAAAAGTGATTGACACTCCCATTGCCATTTCGACTCGACTGGACATAGATAAATCTGGCTCTCATGTAAATCAAACCATGTATATAGGCATTATTGGGTCTCTTCTCTACCTCATTGCCAGCAGACCAGATATTGTCTTTAGTGTGGGGCTATGTGCAAGGTTCCAGTCAAATCCCAAGGAATCTCATCTGAAGGCCGCCAAGAGAATTTTGAGATATCTTAAGGGAACACATGACCTGGTCCTGTACTACTTTTCAGGTGACAATTATAATGTTATTGGGTATGCTGATGCTGACTATGCAGGTTATCTTGTGGACAGGAAAAGTACTTCTGTAATGTCTCACTTTCTAGGATCATGCCTCATCTCATGGGGCACAAGGAAGCAGAATTCAATTGCTCTTTTACTAGCTGAAGCAGAATATGTTGCTGCAGCTTCCTGCTGTGCTCAGCTCCTATGGATCAAACAGCAATTGGAAGATTTTGGTGTGTACACTGACTGTGTGCCTCTTCTATGTGACAACACCAGTGCACTCAACATGGCCAAGAACCCGATTCAACATAAAAGAACCAAGCACATTGATGTGAGACATCATTTTCTCAGAGATAATGTGGAGAAGGGGATTATCTGCATAAAGTACTGTAGTACAGAAGACCAAATTGCAGATATCTTCACCAAAGCACTGAGTAGAGAACATTCTGAGAGAAATAGGCTGGAGCTGGGGCTAATAAAGCCTAATTGAGAACCTGATTCCCACTATATGGCTATGAAAGTCACATTCAGGTAAAATTAGCTAAAGTATTTTTCGGCCAAGTCTAACTCACTTCAATACCGTTGCAGGTAGACACGCATGATGATTATAGAAGCTGCAGAAGCACTACATGAGCGGTAAAAAAAGATTGAGAATTTTTGAAAGACAGGTCAAGAACCTGGTTCTTGTACCACAGGTTAGTAGTCTTGTGCTTTTCCATACATATCTTAAAAGGAAACAAAAATGGAGTGCCATGTCATCAACCTTTTCAGACCCGGTATGTCACGTCTTTTCATTCAAATCCCTTCATTTTCCTCTGAAATGTTGCATCTCCACACAAATCTACCGCCGTTTCAGAATCGGTTTCTCTCTCCCTCATAATTGTCTCTTCTGTCATTAAAACCCTCTCATCACCCTGAACGTTCATCTCTCTCTCTCTCTCTCTCTCTCTCTCTCTCTCTCCTTCTTTCTCTTCAACCTTTCCAGAAACTTGATCATCTGCCATGGCTTAAAATCAAACAACCTCTCCCACATTTTTTGAGAAAACCCTCGACTCCTCCGTTCCTAGTGAAACCTCTCTCAACCCTCTTGTCTCCACAAATGTTGAAACTGAAGCACCTAAACCTGATTCTCCTTCACCCTTTGTCTCTCTCACCACTCCCTCAGACCCTTCTCTCCCTCTAAGTGTTGAGACCTCAGAAACCCCCAAACTGGATAGTCTCTCGTCTCTGTCGCCTGAGATTTTTTTAGAACAAAACAAAGATGGAGAACAAAGCGAGACTCCATTGGCAGAAAAGGTTTCTGAGGCTAGTGTTGATCAGTCTTCAAGTGCTCCTGTCTCGGAGTTTGTTGCACCCATGGAATCTCTAGAGAAAGAAGAAATAGAAAACATTTTGACCATCTCTGCTGAGGGAATAGTGTATGGGGTCACCTCTATTATGCCTGAGTCTCAGGGGGAAGAGACTCAGTTGTTAGTGGGAGAAGGAACTGTGGTGCTCTTTGAAAATCCTGCACCAGAAGAAACTACTGGGACCCTTCTTGAAGGACCTCACCCCTCTCCTGAGGAAATAGGGCAAGGATCTTCTTCCCAAGTCACTTTCAACCCTGCTCATTCTCCTTACTTTGATGTTGAACCTTTGGATATCTTGGTTCCTGCTATGAGGTCTAGTGGTGATGAAGATCAGGATAAGGTTGCTCTAGATGCGTTCAATGCTAGAAAGAAGGCCAGTGGCCACTCCTGAGCCCACTCCTAAGCGACCTACTACGAGGTTGCAGAAAAAGGAAGCTCTTAAGTTTGCCCTGCAGAAGAGTAAAAGGAGTAGTAAGAAGAAGAAAAAGAGGCTGGTGAAAAATGGAGAGGTTGTGTGTGACGAGAATATTCCTGTAGTGGAAGTGGATGAGGAAGCCGCAGAGGAACCCAGTTCCTTAGTCAAGAGATCTCAGAAAAAGAAGCGATCTACTGAAAATGCTTTAGAGGTAGGTGTTGCAACGCCAAGTTCAAAGTCAGTGAAGAGTAGGGACAAGTTGAAACAAGTAGTGGGTGAAGAGTCATTGTCTGATGAGGATATCTTAGTGAATTCAAGTAGTAAGGGTAAGTCGAGTGTGATGTCGGGTAAAAGAAAGTTGGAAATTGTGAGGGGGCCCAATTCTGCAAAGAAAGTGAAACGTGAAAGTGTGTCCGATAAGGAAAGATTGAGGTACCAAAAGGTTCTGTGGGTTCGCATTGTTGACCCAGAAATCTCTGAAATGGCTGGTATGAGGCAACTACTAGGCATGGTCGAATTTCAACAGTGAGGATATCTGTTCAAAGTGGATGTGCCCAAGGTCTATGAGGATGAGGTCCAAAGTTTCTATGCACACCTCTTTACTGTTGAATTTGACCATATATGTGCTCTAGTCAATGGAGTTGATATTGTTTTGGATGCTGCTCTGCTTGGAGACATACTTAAGGTTCCTGCTGATGGTATATCCTCTGTCAAGGATGTGTGTGGCTCAAATTTTAGGCATGCTATTGTAAAGGAGGGAGCAGTCCAGTGGGGGGAACGGGTGCACAAGAAGGCTTTGCTTCCTGTGTATCTGCTCCTGTGTGAGTTGGTAAACAAGGTCCTTCTACCCTATGCTGAGAGGAGGTCTATCACTTCCAAGTCTAATCTGTATTTGATGGAAGCACTGGATGGATTCCAATCTGTTAATCTGCCAGCCATAATGATTGAGCACATGCAAAAGGTGGCAGCTTTCAAAGATGGAAACCATGGTCTTCCTTATGGATTTCTTCTCACGCATGTCTTCAAGTTCTTTGATGTGCCTTTGGGACAGCCCAAGACGGGGACCAAGAAGCAGACCTTTTCTTAAACTATTTTGGAGGAATATGAGTGTGTTGAAAAAGGTAGAGGGGTAGGAACTACTTCAACAATCTCCCAGCTTATCAATGCCCAGAATAGTGCTACTGAGGAGATTAGGAAGTTGAAGGCAAGGAATGCCATCCTGGAGAATTAGCAGGCTCAAGAGGCACCGGGGTCAAATACAGAGATTGCTCGTCTAACCAAAGAAAATGCTGATCTTAGGCACCACATTGAAAACTTGAAGGAGAAACTGCTCGCAGAGCAAATGTCGGCCAATGCTCGAATTGATCTCGTTCTCAACACTCCTACTGCAGCTTCTAAGACCTCTCCCCCTAGTGTCCCCTAGGCAACTCCTTCACTGACCAGTTTCTGTTTAAACTCTTTTGATGTGATGACTTGTGGTAGTTGTTTTTGTTTTTTTAGTATAGATGGAATTCACCTGCACTGCTCCCGCTGCTACCAGTCCAAATTTGCCTTTGCTGTAATGGCAAAGGCTTGTGTTTTATAAGTATTAATAAAAACTATCCTCTTTTGCTGTTTAATGCTTCTGTTTCTCTGCTTCTCTTTTCTATCATGTTGTGTGCACATATGTGGCAAGTGTTAGCTAGACTAGACTTCTTTATGCTGATTACTTGCTTGTGTATTTTTAATGATGCCAAAAGGGGGAAGTATAATTGAAACAAGGATCTGATTAAGGGTGAAGCATAAAGTTAAGGGGAACTTGTGAAGTTCTTGTTACTTCATCTGGTTTACTTTGCTCTAAATATGTGTTATCAATTTCTAACTTTGTCATCATCAAAAAAAGGGAAATTGATGAGTTTATAGTACCTTAGCTTTATGTTTTGATGATCTAACAAACTTATTGTCAAAGAACCAGATAAGGGACCTGACACACTTGGTACACAACTCAAATCAATGGACTCCAGCTAATGTGACTTGCTATGACTTCAGAAGATAAAGAATCAACACAGGGACCTGATGCCCTTGTGTTTTCCTGACAGCAGTACAAAGTCAACTGTCTACTGCTGGAAAGTGACTGCCTGTACTGTTCACGCAAACAGTGCAGCACAGTACTACAGTCACTCACTTTTGACCAACCAAGTGATTACATCATTCAAGTGATGTCATCCAAGTTGTATTAACAAGATCATTACAACAATATATCACTTGAACACTAGAGAATTCATTCAAGCGCTCCAACCGTTCATCTGTCAAGCATTCAATTCTCAAGTGCATTAAGAATAAAGTACAACACTACTACGGACCAGTTCCTACAACAAGTATCTTGTATGTCCTTAGTTGAATTGTAACTTTGTAGTTTTTCTTCATTGTAATTCCTACTTTGCTTATCTAGAAGCTTTAATTAGGAACCCCTTGTAAACCATAAACTTTCAGTGTTTGTGTCATGATTAGAGTTAGTCATGAGTTGGAAGTTTTTGTAATAGGTGTATTGGAAAGTGACTTGTAATAGGTGTATTACAAGTTAGTGAGGATTAAGAGTTTAATTCCTAGATTGCATAGGTTGTAATCTAAAGGTACTCATAGTGAAGTTGAAATCCTATCAGTGTAGGTCGTGGTTTTTTATACCCTTGAGCATGGATTTTTCTGCGTAAAAGTTCCCTGTTCTATTTACTTACTGTTTCATTAGCACTACCAGTGGAAACCTATAGAGGACCTGGTCTCTATATAGTTTGGTGGACTCATATATTCTATTAGAATGAAATAGCTCTAGTTAGTGACCTTCTTACTCTTGTGCTGACTTAAGCAATCATCGAATGACTTGGTTGAACCATTAGTGATTTTCAATCTTAAATATGGTTGTTGGGGGCCCTCGACTCTATCCTCTCTAACTATCTAGCTGTGTGACAGGTGAGATATTTTGTTGTAAGTCCACGTACCCGTGCGAATGGTCTAGAACTTGCCCCGAATGTGTTTCTAGGTGAAATTTTAAGTTTTTCTTGGCTTGAGAAGTGATTGTAGTCTCTTCTTGACCCGCTTGAAATTTTCCATGTCCCACCAATGTTGCTATCCCTAGTCAACTCATTCGAGCCTAAGACCTTTCTCATTTGATAATCACGTTACAAGCCTTTACCGTTTTGTAGTGACCCTCTCTTCGCACCCGAGCTTTCCTTGACACTCTTGAGAAACAATTGGCTAAAACAAAATTTTGGGGGAGAGACGAGGAGTTTGAAAGCGGTATCAAGGCACAAAAAGAGAAAACAAAATGAAAAAAAAGGAAACGCAAAGAAAAAGAAAAAAAAGAACAAAAGAAAAATGTAAAAAGTAAATGAATAAGTTGAAGAGTTGAAGGGACTCAAAGAAAAGTAACGATGCAAAGCATGGAGAAAACAAAGAAGGAGAAAGTGAATATCTTGACAAGAAAGAGTGATGTTAAGTCTCTCTGGTTCCCCTAAGGAAAAAGAAACAGCCTCAAAGTGTTGGTAAAACATGAGCCAAAATGAGAGAATGGAGTGCTTAACGAAAGATAAACCCGATCTTCCAACATATCCTACCTTAGTCCAAAAGTCTTTATTACATTTCGAAAAAGCCCTACGTGATTTCAAGCCGAGTGAACTTACATTAGTGTTGATTTACATGAGGGGCAAGCATATGGTACTTAGAGCCGTTCTTGTGACATTCTTTTGAGAGAGATGAGTGAGCTTTTCACAAATCTTTGAATTGAGTGCTACATTCTTAAGTGAGATATGCTAGCGAAGAGTAGAGGAGGAGGAGTTTGGGATCCACAATGACCTACATGAAAGAGAGAGCTTCCTCGATGAATAAGTCACTCACTAATGCTCAAGTGTCACATTAGAACTATTTGTGCTTAAAAACTCAAATCATTGTCTTGTTGATAATTCTTAAGTGTTGTGGGTAATTGTTGGTCCCAATTGATGTTTGTTTGATACACCTTAGATTAGATGGAATAGCTCTTAACTTGTGGATTTGGGAATTACCTTATTTTCTTGAGGACAAGTAAAAGCTTAAGTTTGGGGGAGTTGATAAGTGGGGATTTTGACTACTTATTAGTGCCTTTTAGCTTTCATTTTAGTCCAAAAATGTTTAATTGCATTCCCTAAAACTGATAAAATATGCTTAATTGCAGGAGTACTAAAAAATGAAGATGAAATCCAACTCAAGAAGGACTAATATGAACCCAAAGACAAAATCAGGCACGAAAGCTCAAGTGCGGACCATAGATTTCCAACCCATAGAAATATGGGTATTCATGGGTAAAATGTGGGTAAAATATGGGTTAGACTAGTGGGTTATTGTTTAGCATGACATTTTCCTTATGAACTCATTTTCCTCCAATTGAAGGAAATTATTTTCCTTATCAAGAGAAGGAAAAATATTTTTCAAAACTCTTTTTCAATCTAACCCACCATATGCCTCATCCCCACCAACCCACCCCCACCCCAAACAACCCTATCCCACCCCAAACCTACCCACTACTACCATCCCAACCCCACCCAACTCAATAGAAATATTATTAAGATACTTACTTTTTCATTTCAACAGAATGCAATAGAAATTTTTTCATTTCAACAAAATAAGTATTTTCTGATGTAGAAAAGCATTTTTTTTTATTTTAACAAAACAAATACTTTCTTTTTTTATTGTAGAAAGATTATTTTCTTTTTAAACAAAAAATAGTATTTTCTTTTTAGTTATGGAACACATATTTCAACGGTGAGTTTGTACAAAGTCATGTATTTCAAAGTAGATTGTTGTTGAAACTTGCTATTTTCATGTAATGTTTATGATTTAATGCTCAAGTTTTTGTTGATCTGCTTCCTTCTTGTCTACTACTTTTCTTCTATTTTCTTTATATATCTCATGTTTGTAATAAGTTTTTTGAATATAAATAGTATCTTTCTATTTATAGTATTTTTTTAAAATTTATTTAGTTTTATATTGGATTGCAGACAATATATGAACAAAGTGAAAAATGCACAGAGTCATATATTATTATTGATATTGCTTGATGTGCATTAAACACATTTTTTTCTAAAATGAAAACTGTCATATTTTATGGAAGAGTAACTTAAGTTCACAATATGGTACTTAAATTTGAATAAATTTAATGAAGGAAAGTATATATTATTCCAGTTAAGCTTATGTCACTAAATAATCTGAGCAAAAGAAAAATTATAAATTGCATTTGAAAAAAATTACACTTATATAATATGGGTTAACCCATACTGAACCCGCCCATTTGATACCCAACCCATTTTTTACCCGCATAAAATATGGGCGGGTTGAGACCCAACCCATTTTTGATCTGCCCAAATCCAATCCCACCCGACCATTTGCCACCACTAATTCCAGCTTTGTATAAATAGAATAGTTTCACGAAATTAGGTCAATTTTTGAATATTGAAAGTTCGGTAGCCGTTTTTCCTTCCTTCTTTAGGCAATTTTAGCTTATTTTGGTAATTTAACATTGGATTTTTATCTTTTAATCTTTCAATATGAGTTTTATCATCTTTTCTTACTTATTTTCTTCTATACCCATTATGAGTAGCTAGATTTTTAAGTAGGGTTGTGACCAACCCTAGTGTATAAACTTAATGGGTGTTTGATTTATAGCTTGTTTATGGTTGGGTGTTTATTATTTAGCCTTGTTCTTGCTTTTAATTGTAGAATTAATGGTTACAAATGTTAGTTCATGCCTATTTGACTTGGTCTCTACTTGAGAAAGAGAGACTTTATCTAGGAAGACTTGGCTAACAAGAATTTGGGATAAAATCAAGAGATTGATAGTCCAAATAAAGGGTTGAACCTAGAGTTAGTAAAACTCGACTTGAGCATTTTATCAATTATTTTGTTCAATACCCATTTAGACTTGAGAAAGCCAAATTGGGCAAAATCACTCTCTTACTGAGAGGTATTGAGTGGGTACTTGAGTGTTGATAGCTATAATACACCCCGTCCAACAAAACAAGCTTTAATGTTTTCAACCCATTAGGCAAACACCTAGGTGAAGGTCATAGCCCTAGGCCTTTTTGTATATTTGAAAAACATCCAAAACATTATTCTCTAGTTTTATACCTTTAGAATTTCAATCCTTAGCATAATTTTAGAAGAAAAAACAAAATCATATTTGTGGAAGTGCAATCTAGATACTTCACCTGCTCAATCCAAATATATACTACTAATTCCCATCTCAGCTCCCCGTGGATTCGATCCCGACTCCTTGTTTGGTATTATTATTGCAGTCGACCATTTCATAACCTCAAATAGAGGTGTGACTTGTGCGAGATAAGTGGTTGGGGAAGCACTGATAACATCCCATATGTGGGCTCTGGCATATCAGTATCCGAGTATGGCATATTAGGGTCTGAGCCATCTATGAAGTCTACAGTTGTGGATGCCCTCCTAGCAGGATGACGGCTACTGGAAGCAACTGCTGGAGCACCAGTATTCATATGTTTTCTAGCTCGGCGAGGCATTGATCCTGCACAAGACAAACAACTTAGCTATGACACAACAAAAGCAGATGCAAGGTCAAAGTAGGGGGGAAGCCACATTACACTTATATCACTAGCATGCTCACAGGCAAGAAGCAGGGAAATCAAACTACCTTATAGGCAGCAAAACAAAGCATTCACAACTCGCCAACAACGATATAGAGGATCAACAACCACCACAATTGTAGCAATGTATTTAGTCCGTGACCGCCAACCCCACACTTAAAATCCCTGAACACTCTATGAACAAAATATGCATCACCTCAAGCATTAAAAAAGTGCATTATTCTTCCGTTCAAGCAGCTAGTTAAACACCTACCATACTTAATTTCTTGATTACAATGTCGAGAACAAAACACACACAAGCCACTTATTTTCTAAGTACAACAAAGCATCGCGTTACATGCTCAGGGCGGCCGATTAGCACTAGTGACCAGTTCTACACACATTGCATTTATAGACTATGACCAATCCCCCCTTGCGCACAATTCCAAAATTTCCATCACAGCCTAGCCAATACAACCCAACATAACCAAAACCCCCATCATTCCCATTCAAGAAATTTGTTGGCCCAAGTAAAGGTTAGTTTTGAAGACTGACAAAGGAACTCAGAACCTGGTCCATCCCTCAGGTGCACAAAAACGGGCAGATTCGAGCATGTGGGTTGCACGTGAAGGAGATAAGCTTAACTTGGTGTATTTAATATCTCCTGATCGAAAAGGTTGCATAATTGATAAGGAGAAGGACTCCTTAATCAAAGAGAACACTATCCAAGATAGGGAAGGAGTTAGAAGTTGAAATCAACTAGAACTCTTCCACCAAGAAAGAGTTGCATCAGAACTCTAGTTATTTCTTCATCTACTAACTCTATAAATTGCAGGATGTTCTCACATTAACGTGTTACACAAAAATGCAAAAGTTAAACGTGAATTGGGAGCAAAATAGCAAGGATTTTTGCAAGCATTTCGTGTGTGATTCAAGTGTGCAAAACTGAAGCTACATGAACCAGATTGAAGAACCAGCTCCATAAAGAGTTTTATGTGTCTTTCTTTATTCTAGTTCAATTGTAGTAGGTGTTTTCATATTGTACCTTTCAGCTTTATATAGAAGCAATTGTAATAGGTAATTTGAGTATTCAAATTAGAGTTAACTTGAAGTTGTCGCAGCAGTTAGAGGCTGGTTGCCACAACGGGATTATAGTTAATCCTTAGGTTTACAAAGAGTTTTGTAAATGCTGTTTTGGCTCAGTGATTTTAGTGGAAGTTTGGGAAAATCCTACGGAGTAGTAGGTCGTGGTTTTTTCACCTTTTGAGCTAGGTGTTTTCCACGTAAAAATCTCTGTGTTCTTTATTTTATGTATTTATTATTTCGCAAACAGCAGTAGTTGGAACACCTAGAAGAACCAGGTCCTTCTATAGTTCAGATAAGCAAAAATTGGGTACCACACAAATCACCCCCCCTCTTGTGTGGTATTGACGTTTAGAACATCAATTGGTATCAGAGCCATGTTATCCTTGAACAGGCTAACACCTTAGGAAAAGATCAACATGAGTGCACCACCTAGGAACTGGGAAGGGCAATCCACTGCTAGGCCTCCACTCTTCAATGGACAGTACTATTCTTGGTGGAAGAATAGAATGAGGGATCACATCATAGGATAAGATTATGAACTCTGGGACATAGTCACTGATGGTCCTCTAGCAACTACAAAGAAGAATGAGGAAGGAGTGGATGTGCCAAAGACAAGGGCTGACTGCACTGCTAAAGACCTAAAGAAGTGGGAGAAAAATGCTAAGGCCAAGAAATGGCTTGTGTGTGGACTTGGTCCAGACGAGTACAGTAGAATTCAAAGTTGTACCACTGCTAAGGAAATCTGGGACACTTTGCAAGTGGATCATGAAGGAACACCTCAAGTGAAGAGGTCCAGAGGACCACAGTTGTATTCTCAATATGAGAATTTCACCATGAAGGAAGGGGAAACCATCCAAGAGATGTATAAAAGGTTCACCACACTGACAAATGAACTTAAGTCTCTTGGAAGGGTTATTCTTGAATAAGACAAAGTTGAGAAGATTTTGACAAGGGTACTGCCAATCTCTTGGGAAAGCAAAATCACAGCTATTCAGGAATCAAAGAACATTGCCACTCTTTAGTTGGATGAGCTAATTGGAAATCTCACTGCCTATGAATAGAAGGCAAACCATGAAGATGGATGCACCCAAGAAGGAAAGGAGCATGGCATTCAGAATCACTGAAGGTGCTGATCTAGAGGAGGATTAAAGGACCATGATCACAAAGGATTTCAAGAAGTACCTAATGAAAGGAAATGGTCCTTCAAGAAGTGGAAGCTACAACAAACCAAGGGTTCCTGAAAAACAAACCAATGAGGGGTGTTACAAGTGTGGGAAGACTGATCACCACATCAAAAATTGCCCTCAATGGGAAATTGAATGGAAGAATGAAAGAGCTGAACGAAGGAACAGGAACAAGGAACAGGTTCAACCCAAGAAGAACAAAGGATCAACAAACGTAATGGTTGTTGCCTGGGGAGAAAGCTCAGATGAGGACTCAGAGGATGAAGATGGAGATGAACAAGCACTTATGGCAATTGGAGAATCTGATGAGGAATCTGAGGTAAGTATAATTCATCTCAAAGACAAGATTAAATTTGTATCTAAAGAAAGGCTATCTGAGTTACTCCTGGATTTCATTGATGAGTCTGAGGATCTAAACAATGAAAACAAACATCTGTCTAAGGAGTGTGTGATTTTGAAAGCTAAGTGCAAAAATCTGGAACTTAGGGCTAGTGAAAGTGAAAGTAAAAATGCTGAGTTAAAGAACCAGGTTCATGAACTTGACACCACAGTCCTAGAGCTTAAATCTGAAAATCTAAAATTGAAATTAGGAACTGGTAAAAAGAAATCTGATCACACACAACTCAATTTTGAAGAAAATGTAGGAAAAATGAAAGATGAGTTTTACAAAAGAGATGAGCAGATAAGAGTCCTTAAGGAGGATCTAAATAAGGTTAAGCACGAGCTAGATAGAACCTGTAAATGGAATAGGTCCTCCGATGCACTTTCATGGCTATATGAACACCATAGTAGCAATAAGAGAGGACTTGGCTACGGGACCCTTGCACCAAAGTGGGATCCCAAAAGCAAGTACCTCACACTTCCTGATAACAAAATTTGCACACACTGTGGTCACTATAAAAGTGAATGTATTGCAAAAGAAAAGGCTAGTCAAAATAATAAAGAATATGTTCAAGGGAAAAATAGACTGCCTGGTTGGGCTAAAAAGAATCTGATTCACCCTTTTGCCTATAAAAAGGGACCCAAACTAGTTTGGGTTCCTAAGACTAACCCCTGATTTCCTTTTGCGGGTCCAAGTGAAAGGGAGAAGCCAAATATGGTACATGGATAGTGGCTGTTCAAAGCATATGACAGGAAGCAAGAACCAGTTCCTTTCACTTGAGGACCTCAAAGGAGGTAATGTCTCCTTTGGAAATGGGAAGAAAGGTGAGATCATTGGGGTTGGAAATGTAGGTAAGACTGATTCTCACTCTATTGAGAATGTCTACTTGATAGATGGCCCAAGTACAGTCTAATCAGTGTATCACAATTATGTGATAGAGATAACTTGGTAGCATTCACCTCTACCAAATTTTTTGTGATAAATCCTACCACTGACAAGATTGTTTTGCAGGGAAAAAGAGTAAACAAATATTTACTTCGTAGATCTGTCCACACTTTCAGAAAATAAACTCACTTGCTTAAGTGTGTGGGACAATGATCCCCTCCTTTGGCACAAGAGACTTGGACATGCAAGTCTGAGTCAACTCAACAAATTAGTCTCTAAGGATTTGGTGATAGGGCTGCCTAACATCAAGTTCAAGGAAGACAAAGTTTGTGAGGCTTGTGCAAGGGGAAGCAGGTAAGATCCTCTTTTAAATGCAAGAAAGTGGTAAGCACCACCAGAACGATGGAACTGGTCCATATGGATCTCTGTGGTCCAATAAGAACATTAAGGAGAGGTGGTAAAAGATATGTGATGGTGCTTGTTGATGATTATTCTAGGTTTACTTGGACATTGGTTTAACATCTAAAGATGAAGCATTTTACTTTTTCTGTTAGAAAAACTCAGAAACAACTGGGTAATCAACTTGCATCAATTAGGTCTGATCATGGAACTGAATTTGAAAATGCTAAGTTTGCTGAATTTTTGCATGCTACATCATAAATAGTTTCATGACTAGACCTCTTGTTAAGAAGATTCCCTATGAGTTACTTAAAGGGCGAAAGCTAAACATATCCCATCTTAGGGCATTTAGATGCAAGTTCTTTGTGCACAATAATGGCAAGGACTCCCTAGGTAAGTATGATCCCAGAAGTGATGAGGAAGTATTCTTGGGATATTCTTCACATAGTAAAGCTTATAAGATATATAACAAAAGAACTATGTGTGTAGAAGAAAGTGTACATGTGATTTTTGATGAAACTAACACTCTTTCTAGAGACAGGAACATGAAGATGAAGCAATTGGGCTGGTAAGAATTTTAAAATGAAATTATAGCCTAGACTGAAGCTGCACCAGAAGAAGGAACAGGTGATGGAATAGGTTCTCCTACCGAGGGCAACATGACAGGGGGAACTGACTAGAGAGGAACTGATCCTCAAACCTCGAGGGAACCTGTCCATGAATCTATTCCTCAGTAACAAAACGAGGAAGGAACATCCAAAGAAATTGACACTCCTATTGCAACATCCACGAAATTGGATATAGATGAACCTGGTTCATCTGTTGATCAGAAGTTGCATAGGGGAATGATTGGTTCTCGTTTATATCTCACTACTAGCAGACCTGACATTGTGTGCAGTGTAGGTCTTTGTGCTCGGTTTCAAGCAAATTCAAAGAAGTCCCACTTGACTAATGTAAAGAGAATATTGAGATACTTGAATGGCACCACTGACCTTTGCCTTTGGTATCCAAAAGGTAGTAATTTTAACCTGGTGGGATATGCTGACGATGATTATGCAGGTTTCCTAGTGGATAGGAAGAGCACCTCAGGTATGGCACACTTCCTTGGTTCATGTCTTGTGTCATGGGGTACTAAAAAGCAAAATTCAGTAGCCTTATCTACTGCTGATGCTGAGTATGTTGCTGCTGCTTCATGATTGTGCTCAATTGTTGTGGATCAAACAGCAGCTGATAGATTTTGTCATTAAAGTCGGTTGCATTCCTATTTTCTGTGATAACACTAGTGCTATTAGTATGACTAAGAATCCGGTTCATCATAAGAGAACTAAGCACATAGATGTTAGACACCATTTTTTTGAGGGACAACTATGAGAAAGGCTTGATCACTATGGAGTTTTGTGCTACTGACAAGCAAATTGCTGACATCTTCACAAAAGCCTTAGGTAGAGATCACTTTGAGAGGAATAGGTTGGAATTAGGGATGATTAAGATCACCTAAAAGGACCAGTTCAAGGTTAAAAAAAATAAAAAAAATTGAAAAACAAATTTTGGTTAGAAAGTCAGTAAATTGTATAATTAGATTAAATCTTGCTTTGTCTCATACTTTCCATAGTATACTCTTGTGCCATGTGTTAAAATGAATCATTAATCTCTAATGATATTTTCTCTATTTTGGCAAATTTAGACTCACACAAGTGAATTATCAGTGAAGAACCTGGTTCATCAAGATAACACGGTATGTTTTCTACACTCTGCATAATTTGAAATAACCATATTTGGATCATGAGCAGAGTCCTACCAAAACCAAACTCCTTTTGGACTAATCCGTTACAAGTGAACCACTCCCGTTCAAAAGAGTCCCAACAAAATGGAAGTACCTAGATTCTAGGGATACACTCCAATGTCTCTTCAAAGCTGAATTTCAGATTGATTAAAACTTCTAAGAGTCTGAAAAGCTGTAGTTACCCCATCAATTATTCCCCTGTATATTGATCAGCTTTAGTGTATTCCTTACTTCATCTCTCTCAAGCCGTCAAAAACTCTCATTCTTCTTTCATTTTCCAAACACAATCTAATTCTCCTCTCTTCCATACCCTAGCCCAGATATGTCAAACACCTCTGAGAATCCTTCATCACCACCACAGGAAACCACTTGCACACCTTCTACCACTCCTTCAATCACACGAATCTCTAAGAAAAGTAGAGTAAAGATGAGGACTTGTAAGATTGTCGCTGAAGGAGAGTAGATCAAGAAAATAAACAAGCAATTGTAAGAAGGTTGGGAAGAAGAATTCCAGAAATCTGAAGTTTCATTTAAGTGTGCTGGGGAAGAAAGTAGGTCTTCTGAAACTGAACAGGTATCTTCTGATTCTAATGTTACTCCGGAGACAATTTCTGAAGTTGCTGCAAATCTGGAGAATAGATTTGTGCTGGTAGGATCTATAGCAGGTGTTGAGACTAAAGAATATGGAGAAGTTGGTGGTAAAAATAAAAAGGGAAACGAAAAAGAGAGCAAGGGTGCTAGGAGTACTGTGAGGGGAAAGGGTACAAGAATGGTTGATTCTTCACCCACTCCTATTGGTCTAACAAAAGAAACCGGTGCAATGGTTGTTTGGGGAGAGGAATTTACTGAAATAGAAGAGAGTGTGAGCAAAACATGGGGAAGTGGGTCTGGCGAAGCTACTGAGGGGTTGGTTCAACTTGGGAAAAATATAGATGAACCTGTTCCATCTGAACAGAAAACCCTCGCGGACCTACTGATAGAGTTATCAATGGCACCAAAACTCATGCCATTCCCTATGGTTTCATTCTCACAACTGTGCTTGCACATTTCAATGTACCTAAGAAGAAGTGGGAGGTTAGTAAAAGAAAGGATTATTTTGGGGTTAATACTCTGCTTGCTTGCGATTATGAAGTCAATGTCATTCTTAATGAACCTGGTTCATCTAAAAAGACACCTATCAATAGCAAAGTCAGAGTCTTGGTACAGGAGAGTGAGGGAAAGGATATTGAGATAGCAAGGCTGAAGACATGATTGGTTGAGGTAGAATCTGAGAGAGATGTTCTCAGAACTGAACTTGCAAGGGAAAAGGAGAAGAATGATGGAATTCTTCAAGACATGCTGAAACTTCTTCAAGCAAATAACTCAGCCCTACCTCTTCCAAGCCTTAAGACTCCTAACCTAGTGTAGATCAACTAGTGACCCAGTTCGGGATGTTTTGTTTCTTTTGCTCATGTTTTCAGTATTTTTATTTCTTCTTATGTTTTGTGGTAGAATCTTATCAATCATCAATGAAATTCACTATTTTTGCTCTAACTGTTTGTTCATATTTCTTTGATGGTTAAAATTCTTAGCTTGATCTATGATGATTAATCCATGATTGCATTTGAAGTAGCCCCAGTGGCCATGAGTAGCTTTAAAATCTGGCTATCTTACATTTTTTTATGCAACTTTTCGATGATGCCAAAAGGGGGAAAAAGGTTGTGCTTTAAACAAGTGATGTTTACACTTTGAACAATGATGTTTATAACCTAATGTACCTGGTCCTTGATGATAAGTGATAAAAAGGAAAAATGTTTCTAACATTGTGTTGATATTGAGCTGAGTTGAAACAGGGCTTAAGCTTATGAAAAGCACAGAGTTTGTCATCATCAAAAAGGGGGAATTTTTTGGCCCAAGTAAAGGTTAGTTTTGAAGACTGACAAAGGAACTCAGGATGAACCAGGTCCATCCCTCAGGTGCACAAAAACGGGCAGATTCGAGCATGTGGGTTGCACGTGAAGGAGATAAGCTTAACTTGGTGTATTTAATATCTC
The DNA here is from genome assembly GCF_001879085.1 of Nicotiana attenuata. NCBI lineage: Eukaryota > Viridiplantae > Streptophyta > Magnoliopsida > Solanales > Solanaceae > Nicotiana > Nicotiana attenuata. The sequence goes on along the minus strand of NW_017671971.1, from coordinate 154,549 downwards.
CTGATCGAAAAGGTTGCATAATTGATAAGGAGAAGGACTCCTTAATCAAAGAGAACACTATCCAAGATAGGGAAGGAGTTAGAAGTTGAAATCAACTAGAACTCTTCCACCAAGGAAGAGTTGCATCAGAACTCTAATTATTTCTTCATCTACTAACTCTATAAATTGCAGGATGTTCACATTAACGTGTTGCACAAAAACGCAGAAGTTAAACGTGAATTGGGAGAAAAATAGTAAGACTTTTTGCAATCAGTTCGTGTGTGATTCAAGTGTGGAAACCTGAAGATACATGAACCAGATTGAAGAACCAGCTCCAGAAAGAGTTTTATGTGTCTTTCTTTATTTCTAGTTCAATTGTAGTAGGTATTTTCATATTGTACCTTTCAGCTTTATCTAGAAGCAATTGTAATAGGTAATTTGAGTATTCAAGTTAGAGTTAACTTGAAGTTGTCGCAACAGTTAGAGGCTGGTTGCCACAACGGGATTAGAGTTAATACTTAGGTTTACAAAGAGTTTTGTAAATGCTGTTTTGGCTAAGTGATTTTAGTGGAAGTTTGGGAAAATCCTACTAAGTAGTAGGTCGTGGTTTTTTCACCTTTTGAGCCAGGTGTTTTCCACGTAAAAATCTCTGCGTTCTTTATTTTATGTATTTATTATTCCGCAAAAAACAATAGTTGGAATACCTAGAAGAACCAGGTCCTTCTATAATTCAGATAAGCGAAAATTGGGTACCACACAAATCACACCCCCCCCCCCTCTTGTGTGGTATTGACATTTAGAACATCAAAATTAATCGAACAACTAGCATGCAACAGAAAGAAGGGACAACTGCACACTTTATCAAAGAACACTTTTTCCCAAACTCAACCAATCCAAGAGCAATCTCCTCCCAAACAACACCCATACCAACAATGCACTAGGGAAAATAATTACTCAACAAGAGAGTAGGTAACCAACTACAAAATTTCAAAGTACATATTCTTCCTCTTTTTGTTTCTTTGTTTTCTGATTTTTTTTCTTTTATTTTTTTTACATTAAAAAAAACTACACAAAAGGAAACCACAAGATAGAGAACTTACCTGGTTGCAAGAAGAAAGATAGAGAAGGGAGTTTAGGGCGATGGGTGAACAGCGAGAAAGAGAGACGGAGTTTGGGAGAGGAAAGGGTTTTGGTTTCCTTTCTTGCAGGGTGTTTAGAGACAGTGAAAGAGAAAGAGGCGTGTTTGTCGTCAGGTAGGTTTAGTATTTTAGGGGATTTTTTTTTTCTTCAAAAAAACATACCAGATGCGTCACATAGTGCAACGCTCTGTGCAACACATCAGTGTTTTTTGCAGTCTTCCCGTTCTCTGATGTTTGGAATTAACTAATCGGAAGATGTGCTAATGCGACGCACAAGGAGTCGTGCCCTGCGGCACATTTGTACTTTTGGGTTCTGCCAACTCTCTGATTAATTCTGAACTCTGAAAAATATATTGCACTAATGCGACGCCTTATGTGTAGCAGTGGGCGACGCATAAAATGCAAAAACTTTGCATAGTCCACATTTTTCTGCTTCTTGACTACTCCCTCGTACTCGAGCTTCATTTTGCGTCATATTCCTTCCGATAACTCCTAAAATACAATTAGTCCTAATCTATAATCAATTAAAATATTCCAAAAAAGAGTAGAAGTAGTTCTGAGTTATAGTCGTCAGCTTGTCTCTATCACTTAAGCTCAATTGATTACGATGCTAGAGGATTTCTTGTCATGTCCTCCAACAAGGTACGGTTTCAACCTGTCTTGTATGCTTGTCTTGTATGCTAGAGGATTTCTTGTCAAATCCTCCAACAAGTAGAAGTAGTTCAGAGTTATAGCTGTCAGCTTGACTCCATCTTTAAAGCTCACATTCCCCTCCTCGTCTTGTATCTTAATGGCGCCATACGGTGAGACATGTTTCACAAAATACATACCTGTCCATCTTGACTTGAATTTTCCGGGGAACAACCTAAGTCTAGTATTGTATAGTAAGACCTTGTCCCCTTCATGAAACTCCTTTGGCTTAATCAGGAGGTCATGCCACCTCTTTGTCTTTTCCTTAAAGATTCTTGCATTTTCATACCCGTCCAGTCTAAATTCTTCCAATTCATTCATATGCACCAACCTGTGTTCACCTGCAAGACTAAGATCAAGATTAAGCATCTTAATTTCCCAATAAGCTATGTTCTATTTCAACGGGTAGATGACACGATTTTTCATACACTAATTTGAATGGTGAAGTCCCTATGGTTATTTAGAACGCAGTCCTATACGCTTCATCTAACTATACAGACCAATCTTGAACGAGAAGCACTTACCGTCTTTTCAAGAATTCTTTTAAGTTCACGGTTAGCGACTTAAACTTTTCCACTAGTTTGGGCATGGTATGGGGTTCCTGTTTTGTGTGTGACCCCATACTTGGACAGTAGTGCAGCAAACTGTTTGTTCACAAAGTATGACCCATTGTCACTAATAATCACTCGAGGTGTCCCACAGTGGGTAAAGATGTTTTTTCGTAAGAACTCACACACCACCCGAGCATCATTGGTCTTAGTAGGGATTGCTTCGATCCATTTAGAGACGTAGTCAACGGCTACAAGGATATACTCATAAGAATACGATGTTGGGAATAGACCCATGAAGTCAATGCCCCTAACGTCACAAATTTCACATACCAGAATAGAGTTGAGAGGCATTTCGTCTCTTTTGCAAATAATACATTCCCATTGACACTTGTCAGATACAACTACATACGCTCGTGCGTCTTTTGTACAAAGTATAGCCAATAGAATCCGGCTTCCATGACCTTTGCTGCAGTGCGATTTCCACCATAGTGTCCTCCAGCTGCTCCATCATGGCAATGAAACAGAATGCTTGCCATCTCTCCTTCAGGCACACATCTTCGAATCACACATTGCACACAGTTTAAACAATAAAGAGTGATTCCAAAAATGACTTTTTACCTCACCTTGAAGCTTCCTTCTTTGATCACGAGAGAGGCACGAGGTAACCATCTGCTAGCCAAAATGTTGGCCACTTCAGCATACCAAGGCGGCCTTTCGGAGACCGCCGCAATGGAGAAAATGTGCTCATAAGGGAACATCTTCCCTTATTTCAACTGTTTCAATTAGAGGTTTCTCAAGTCGAGATAGATGATCTGCGACTTGATTTCAGTGCCCTTCCTATCTTTGATCTCCAAGTCAAACTCTTGGAGCAACAACATCCACTGCATCAAACGAGGCTTGGACTCCTTCCTACTCAATAGATATTTCAAGGCTGAGTGGTCAGTGTGTACAATCACTTTACTCCCCACCAGGTATGATCTAAACTTGTTAAAAGCAAAGACCACAACAAACAACTCTTTTTTAGTAGTGGAATAGTTTACTTGAGTTTCATTCAACGTCCTGCTTGTATAGTAGATGGGCCTAATATTTATCTTTTCTTTGCCCCAGAACTGCTCCCACAGCTACGACACAACCATCACACTTTATCTCAAATGGCTGGCTCCAATCAGGTGTCACCATAATAGGGGCACTCACAAGCTTTTCCTTTATCAATTTGAATGCTCTTAAGCACTCCACATTGAAAACAAACTTGCAATCTTTCGCTAGCAATGCAGTTTACGGCTTAGTAATGCTTGAAAAATTGTTGATGAACCTCCTATAAAACCCAGCGTGTCCCAAGAAATCCCTTATTCTCTTCACAGAAGTCGGTGGAAGGAGCCTAACAATTATATCAACCTTAGCTCTATCAACTTCAATTCCATGTGCAGTTACTCTATGGCCCAGAACAATTCTCTCTTTCACCATGAAGTGACACTTTTCCCAGTTAAGAACCAAGTGAGTGGCTTCACAACTTTCAAGTACTAGCTCAAATTCTTCAAGAAATCCTCAAAGTCATCACCAAAGAGGGTGAAGTCATCCATGAATACTTCTAGACACTTCTCGCTCAAATCGAAGAATATAGACATCATTCACCTCTGAAAAGTGGCAGGGGCATTACACAATCCAAACGACATTCTCCTGTAAGCAAAAGTACCTGATGAGCAAGTGAATGTGGTCTTCTCAACTTCTTCTGGGGCAATAGGTATCTGATTGTAGCTTGAGTACCCATCCAAAAAGTAGTAGCATCCATGTCCATCCACTTTCTCGAGCATTTGATTAATAACGGGAAGTAGGAAGTGATCCTTCCTTGTTGCATCATTCAGCCTTCTATAATCAATGCACATTCTCCACCCAGTGACTGTTCTTATGGGGATCAATTCATTGTCTTCATTTTCCACCACTGCCATGCCCCCCTTCTTAGTTACAACTTGCATTGGACTAATCCACTGGCTATCAGAGATGGGAAAAATCACTCCCGCATCTAGCAATTTTATGATCTCCTTATGCAGTACCTCCTCCAAATTTTTGTTCAACTTGCGTTAGGCTGCACCACTGGTTTGGTATTTTCTTCCAACAGAATTTTGTGCATGCAAATGGCTGGACTATCCTTAAATATCAGTTATACTCCAACCAATGGCCTTCTTGTGCCTTTTCAGCATCTCCACCAGCTTTTGCTCCTGTGTACCCGTCAAGTCGGCAGAAATAATCACACAAAAATTGTTAGTTTCAAGAAAAGCATATTTTAAGTGAGTGGGGAGAACTTTCAATTCCACATTAGGGTTAGAAGCCTCCTCCTTTAGTTCCTCCTCATCAACCACTTGATCCTCAGTTTCAAGAGCTTCAGCCTCTTTCTTTATTTCAGGATATTCATCCTCCACTGTTCTAGATTAAGTTATACATCTCTCTAGAGTATCCCCCCACAAGCTTGTCAAACTTGTATTTTTCAGCCAATTCCCCAACAACATCTAGCTTGAAACACAAGTAGGCGAAAGCCTCATCACTGGGGTATTTTATCATCCTCTTCATCTGGAACACCAATTTTTCATAGCCCACTCTGAGCACAAGCTTCCCCTCGTAAATATCAAGGATAGATATACTTGTACACCTAGAATTAGAGGCACCTCCTTATTCACATCCATATACAGGGAACAAAAAATTTTCCACCTGCACTAGAATATCCTCAATGATTCCCTTAGGTAAAATAGTGGTCTGGTCAGCCAGTTGTAGGGGCACTGGTATTGATTTGATCACTCCAAGCACACCTTCCAATTTCCTGAATATGGACAGAGGCATTAGATTTTTAGACGAACCATTGTTAAATTTCTCACTCCCCAACGAGCATGGTATGGTGAAGCTTCCTGGGTCCCGATACTTTTGAGGAATTTTGTTTTGCAATATGGCACTACACTGGGCATTCAGCTTGACCACTGTTGTCTCCTGTAAATTTCTCTTACTAGACAGGATTTCCTTCAAGAACTTTGCTTACGCAGGCATCTGAATGAGTACCTCTGTGAAGGGAATGTTCACATAAAGTTGTTTGAGCATCTCCAAGAGTCGCCCAAAATATTTGTCAAGTTTCTCTCGCTTCATCTTTTGAGGGAATTGTAGAGCTGGCATATGTTTACTTTCGTCAATCTCCTTTTGTACCCGGCTACTCTGACTCTCTTGCTCTTCACTCTTCTTCTCTACTGGTGGCTCAGTCTGCTTGTTAACCACCTCAGGTCTAGCTTTCACTATTGGGTCAGTTAATGTCTTGCCGCTTGTCAGAGATACAACTTTGATTGTTTCCTTTGGGTTCTTTTCAGTGTCAGAGGGAGGAGTCCCAAGAGCCCTCTTAGATAACAAATTTTCAATCTATCCCACTTGTCCTTCTAAATTCCGGATAGTCGTGCCTGAGTCTCGAATTTTTCATCTATTTTGTTGATGAATGCATTCATGAGATCTTCCATACTTGACTGATTTGGCTGTGGTGGCTGGTATTACTGCCTCTACTGGTTCTGAAAACCTGGTGTCCTTGTCCCTGGGTCTGAGATTATTTTGTTTCCATGAGTTCAAGCTCCCATTAGGTGAACTCCACGAAAAACCTAGATGTCTTTGACCCATAGCATTATAGTTGTTCCCACCTTGGTAGTTTCCTCTATTAAAATTCCCCACAATGTTGACTTCCTCAGATGTAGCTTGACACTCATGTGTATGTTGTCCCAATCTACAGATGTCACATCCCACCTGTGGTTGATTTTGCACTGGAGCTATCGTCAGCTACTTGATATCCTTAGCCATAGCTGCAATTTGGGCATGCATTGCTACCGACGATCCTACTTGGTGCACCCCCATTGATCTTCTTCGATCCCCTTGGTCAGTGGACCATTGTTTTTTGTCTTCAGATAGTTCATTCATAAGTGTGACAATCTCTTCAGGAGTTTTCTTCATCAGAGGACCTGCAACCGCACTATTCAGCAATCTCCTTGATGACGGGTTTAACCCATCCCAGAAGTCCTGGAGTTGCATCCATTGCTCCATTTCGCTATGATGGCATCTCCGCAATAGCTCCTTAAATCTTTCCCATGCCTCGAACACTGTCTCCCCTTCACCTTGGCTGAAATTGTGAATCTCTTTCCTCATCCGTCCAGTCTTAGCAGTAGAGAAATACTTTTCTAAGAACTTGGTAGTCATTTCCTCCAATGCACGAATTGACCCTGTGGGTAGACTTCTCAACCACTGCTTTGCATCATCCTTAAGTGAGAAAGGGAATGCTCTGAGGTAGATGGAATCATGTGATGCTCCATTGTAGCGGAATGTATTCATAATTTCATCAAAGTCCATTAGACGGTTGTTGGGATCTTCATTGGGTTTGCCTTTGAATATGCAATTGTTCTGAATGGTCTGGATCACTCCCTATTTGAGTTCAAAATTGTTGGCATCAATGGGTGGGGACCTCACACTAGATTGTTGTTGGTTGTACACTTGTGTGGCATAATCTCCTAGAGACCTCCCAAGCCTAGGGGCTGCATTTTAAAATTCATCTTCGATCATCGATCCCCGTCGACTATTTTATCAGCAATTCTACGGGCTGCTTCAGCTGCTAACCGTGCTTCCTGTTGCTGAGCTGCCTCTCTCGCAGCTAGGCTCACATACTCTTCATTGTTCACCATGGTATTTTGAGGCGAAGTGTGACCCAACAACAATTCGCTCGATCCTTTCTCCCCTCTTGTAACGACCCGATCGGTCGTTTTGAGTTCTAGCGCTCCGTTCAGCAGCCTGAGGCCATGAGCAGCTTCATTTCGAGTATTACAACTTGTGCGTGCAGTTGGAATTGAGTTTCGGGAGATCCGGAGTTGATTTGGAAAGAGAATTCTTGTTTTAGGAGCTTAAAGTTGAAAGAATGAACTAAGATTGAAATTTTTAGTAAACGACCTCGGAATCAGGATCTGAAGGTTCCAGCAGGTTCGTATAATGATTTCGTACTTGGGCGTATGCCCGGTTTTGGTTTTGGATAACCCGGGAGTGTTTTGGCGCCTATTGTGGAAGTTAGCATTTTTGAAGAATTTCATGAGTTTGGGCTTGAAGTGCATTTCAGTGTTATCAATGTTTGGGATTTCGAGTCTGTGAATAGCTCCGTATGGTGATTCTAGAGTTGGGAGCGCGATCGTAAGTGAATTCGGAGGTCCGTAGGTCATTTTGGAGTCATTTGGCTAAAGATAGAAATTTGAAGGTTTTTGAGAAGTTTGACCGGAGGTGGACTTATTGATATCAGGGTCGGAATCCGATTCCGAAAGTTGGAGTAGGTCCGTAATGTCGAATATGACTTGTGCGCAAAATTTGAGGTCAATCGGACGTGATTTGATAGGTTTAAACATCGAAAATAGAAGTTTGAAATTCTAAAATTCATTAAGTTTTGATTGGGGGTTGATTTGTGATTTTAGCGTTGTTTGATGTGATTTGAGGCCTCGAGCAAGTCCGTAATGTGTTTTGGGACTGGTTTGTATGTTTGGTTGGGATCCCGGGGACCTCGAGTGAATACTGGGTGGCCAACGTATCGAAAATGGATTTTTGAGAAAGCTGAAGCTATCTGATTGCTGGTATTTCCACTTCTGCGGAAAAGGGACCGCAGAAGCGGCTTCGCAGAAGCGATGGAGGGAGCCGCAGAAGCGGAATTGGTCGAAGGCTCGTAGACCGCAGATGCGGTCAAGGATCCGTAGAAGCAGGACCGCATCTGCAGAAGGGATATCGCAGGAGCAGAAGGGGCAACCAAGGGTGAGACCGCAGATGCGGAATATTGGCCGCACCTGCGGAACCGCAGAAGCGGCAGAGGAGCCGCACGTGCGGAAGTCGCTGGGCAATTGTTTTAAAAACGGGGTTGAGTTCATTTCACTCATTTTCTTCACTTTATTGGGCAGTTTTTGGAGAGCTTCAAGGAGAGATTTTGTCATCCATGTTAAGGTAAGTTACCCCTACTCATTTCCAAGTTAAATACAAGATTATATCATGGGATTAGGCATGAATATTGTGGGAAAAATTGGGATATTTGGAAGAAAACCTAGAACATGATAAATTGGATTTTGACCACGAATTTGAGCATGGAATTAGAAGTAAATTATATATTTGAGCCAGTGAAGCTATGGGTAGAGTATACCTTCGAGAATTTCGGAATCCGGGCACGTGAGCCCAAGGGCATTTTGGTCATTTCACTAAGCGGAGTTGGGGATTTGTATAATTTGAATTGTTAACAAGTATTCAAGTATATTCTCATTAGTTTGCCGTTATTTGGCTAGTTTCGGAACATTTGGCAACGATTCGAGTCGTCGGGAAAGCTTGGAGGTCGTTTATGGATCTTCGGAGCGAGGTGAGTCTCCTTTCTAACCTTGTAAGAGGGAATTGTCCCCATAGGTGAAATAATTGATTATGTGCTCCTATTTGCGGGGGCTACGTACGCACGAGGTGATGAGAGTCCGTGCGTAGCTACTATTATGCTATTGTCCGGGTAGTTAGGGCCCAAAAGCATGTTATACTTGGATTGTTTATGAACCCACTGATAGCTTGAATTGCTTGAATCACCTTGGACTTGTAAATGAATTTAAAAGGAGATTAAACATCATTTTTCCTGAATTATTAAAAAGAGAAATTGTTTTATTAGGGTAAATATTCCGATAAGTTCTTAATTGACTGATTGAGCATGTATCTCTATGTGTACCTTCGTCGCATGCATGATTCGCGAGCAGGGTATGTGTTTATTTATGGAATGGGCCGAACGCCTTGACAGATTAAATAGATGCATCTATGGTTCGTGCCGTTCGAGCCTCGGCAGTGCACAGTTTACATTTCTGCTGGAGCGGGCCGTCGACCTCGGCATGATTTGCGCATGATATGTATATTGTTTCCCGAGAACTTTAAATGTTGATATTGCCTTTCATGGCTTGATATAAATTGATAAGATAATAAAGAGTAAACCTTGAAAATCCTTGATTATTTGTTGAAGGTGTTTACCTGTTTTCTGGCTTCGTGAATTAGGACTGCTATATAAATCCATGATTTCCTCACATTTTTAGTATATTGTCAAATGACCTCTAGTAAGTGTCGAAGTTGACCATTTTGTCTCTACTTCTTCGAGATTAGACGGGATACTCATTGAGTACACGTGGTTTACGTACTCATAACACTTCTGTGTATTTTTGTTGCACAGGTATATTTATCTCTAGCAGCCCACTGGGCATAGCAGCACGGATGATTCGGGGACTAGGTGAGTTGCATTATTTGAGGCGGCCCGCAGCTAGTAAAGTCCCTTCCAGTAAATTGTATTTTCCTTCCGTCCACTATATTCCGGATGGATGTTGTATTGTGTTTTATTTCCTTATCAGTAGATGCTCATGCACTTGTGACACCGGGTTCTAGGATGGTTTTTAAATATTTTTGTATTGATTGCTAGTATTTAACTTGAATTGAAGTAGTTATCTTTTTACTTATGAAATTTAAAGGAGAATCTTGGTTTCCAAAATTGTTAAAATTGGAGTTTAATTAAGTATTTGGTTGGCTTGCCTGACAGCGGTGTCCGGCGCCATCACAACCCTTAATGGATTTTGGGTCGTGACAACATGGTATCAGAGCACTAGGTTCCTAGGCTCTCACGAGCCATGAGCAAGTCTAGTAGAGTCTCGCGGATCGGTACGGAGACGTCTATACTTATCCTCGGGAGGCTGCAGGACTGTTAGGAGTACTTCCCTTCTTGATTCCTTACCGTGCGATTTGATCCCTGGAGGCGTATGCCTTTAATTCATTCCTACTCAATCTTACGCGACGCAGAGCACTTGTTATAAATCGATAATTGATGAGTCATGATGGTACTACAGTTGTGATACAAGATGTTTCTCCTAGTTTAGCGGATCGGATTATTATCGTCGCTTTATGGAAGAATATTTTATTGCTTCAGCTCAGTAACGGTACTTCTGAGGGCTTTAGGGCTAGGCACAAGTTGCCATGATGCCTATGAATGACTGTTCCGCAGTAGTGATATGATGGTAGGATGTTGCCCACGTGTCAGGGCAGTGAATGACTTGAAGGGAGGCTTACTCAGTGCTTAATCAAGAGATTCGGTACTTTATTCTCGACAGAGGGAAAGGCAAACAGACTAAGGATGGTCAGGTGTGGGCTGGAGGAAGTAATGAGACTTGGTATTTGCAAGTGTGGTGGAGTTTTCTTCTATGAAGGGGTGTCGTTGTCCTAATTGAACGTACTAAGTTCGCCGGTGTTATGACCTTCTACAGTTCGCCTTTGGGGCAAGCTATTTTGAAACAGCATTGAAAATGCGGCTGTCAGATATCGCAGGGTGTGGTAGTTCAGGGTTGAATCAGTGTTTCTAATGTCGACGGTATGAGAAGGATGATTTTTCGAAAGGTGTAAAGTTAGCAGCAATTGTGGGTTCAGATGCCACGAAGATAGTCTTTATTTAAGGTAGCAACTGAGCAGCAAAGGATGAGGAAAGATGTGTGGGAAGTGTCAGGCGGTGGCTAAAATTCCTAGAAGGCCGAGTATAAGAGGCCAAGGGTCGAGTAGTCGTTTAAGGGGATGAGTTCCGCTAAAGTGGGAGAGTGGCGGAGTTGAATATGGGCTTTGCAGTGGGATGACCATGTACCTTAAGGAGAGTTGGAGTGATTTGAGAATATTAGTGATTGGTGATTGGGGTCTACGGATTTCATTTGAAGAATGGGCTATTATGCAGCAGGAGATTTGATGTAACGGGAAGGAGCTGCTTGAATGAAGAGGGATACAACATAACTTTGAATTGGAAGAATGTTGCCGCACATTTAATTGGTGTCAACGAAGGGTGAATGGACTTGTGCAGCTGGAGAATGAGCTCGAACTCAGGATGGGTTGTTGATGTCGTAGTAAATGTCCCTCGTACAGTAGTGTTGGAAGATATCGGGAAGTGACTTCTACAGGTGGGGTATTCCTATGAGCAGGTTAGTAGTCGCGTGGTTGGCGAGGCTTCTGCGAAGAGTTCTACTGGTTATACAGCGAAGGAATTGGTTGTGCGAATGTTGTTAATAATTTCTATAGTAAGATTCCGAGAATTTTGGCGGTTGATCGCGCAAGATTACGTCAACAAGAGATAAAGAGTCCTGGTGAATGCCAGAGTTGTGTAATAATGGCTTCATGCTAAGTGGGAGAGTCCCACCGCTTATGATTGGGTTGCATGGTTAACCACTTGCAGGATTTTTGGCTATTAGCATATCGATGGGCTATTTCAGTTACGGGAAAAGAACATAAGTGGTAATTTGAGCAAAGGAATTATTAAAGGGTGCTATGGTTGGCCTTATTGGCCCATGTTCAGACTTGGGGAAGGATTCAGTATTGCGCTTTGTAAAGGTGCAGGTTTCAAAGGAAGTAATTCCGCCGGGTGCCTCGTCGAGAGGGTAATCAAGTGTTATAAGATTTATGGAGTTGGTTATATTCGGGGCCAAGTCAGAGCGGGTGGCTCTCAGTAACGGTCCTAATGGATTCAAAAGAGGTAAAGTATGGTGCCTAATGACTTTGAGCCTATAAGTACGGCTTAGAATGGAGCTTGATAGCAGCCTATGAGAAGAGGCACAGAGTGTTCTATGATGTTTTGACTTGCAGTGTAGAACTTGAGAGGAAAATGAGAAGAGATTTCGGATTCGTAATAGGATTAGCAGAATGGTCATGTCACTTGAGGGTGCGAATATGCACGCAAGGAAGGTATGAATTGGTTCGTGGGATTTGAGACAGCATGGTCTCGTGATTCAGGGTCACTCGGGATAAGTGCAGATGGAGTATGATATGTGACGGATGGAGTTAGTATTATCTCTAAGGCAATCAAGGATAAATTGGGAGAAGGTAGATCGATTGGCCATAGTTGAATTGGCATACTGGTGTTAGTGATCAGTTCCTTCAGCGTGACCAAGTTATGCGAGTGATTTGTGATGGTGGGTATCAGGCTTGTCAGCCGCCGCAATTGATGTTATTCAGAAGCATTCTACTGTTATGACTTGTTATGTGGAAGCAGAATTTCCGGAAGGGCTATGGTGGTTTAGACTGCTACTTAGAGATTTGCATATTCTACGATTATGGGAATTCACCTGTGTGAAACTATGGATCTCCTGAAGTGAGTCAAGTGAAAAGTTTTTATATGATGAAGTGTTAACCTATTAGTGGTTCCGAAGCTATGATGAAAAATGAGTTCTATCGTATGCTGGCATGTTGAGTGCAGTGAGTGGTATGGAATTTGCAGTGAAGATCAAGGTAGCAGCTCGGGTGGACAAGGATGTCACGAGCTCAGATGAGCAGGAAAGGAGTTTCGATGTTTAAGGTAAGTTGNTTCTACATGTGGGGTATTCCTGTGAGCAGGTTAGCAGTCGTGTGGTTGGCGAGGCTTCTGCGAAGAGTTCTACTGGTTATACAGCGAAGGAATTGGTCGTGCGAATGTTGTTAATAATTTCTATAGTAAGATTCCGAGAATTTTGGCGGTTGATCGCGCAAGATTACGTCAACAAGAGATAAAGAGTCCTGGTGAATGCCAGAGTTGTGTAATAATGGCTTCATGCTAAGTGGGAGAGTCCCACCGCTTATGATTGGGTTGCATGGTTAACCACTTGCAGGATTTTTGGCTATTAGCATATCGATGGGCTATTTCAGCTACGGGAAAAGAACATAAGTGGTAATTTGAGCAAAGGAATTCTTAAAGGGTGCTATGGTTGGCCTTATTGGCCCATGTTCAGACTTGGGGAAGGATTCAGGATTGTACTTTGTAAAGATGCGGGCTCCAAGGTGAGTGATTCTGCCAGGTGCTTCACCAATAGGGTATTCATATGATAGAAGATTCATGGAGTTTATTATATTCGGGGCCAAGTCAGAGCGGGTGGCTCTCAACAACGGTCCTAGTGAATTCAAAGGATAAGGTGTGATGCCTAATGATTTTCGAGCCTATAGGTACGGTTAAGAATCAAGCTTGATGGCAGCCTATGAGAAGGGGCACAGAATGTCTATGATGTTTTGACTTGCGATATAGCAATTGGGAGGTACGAAATAGTTCGTGGGATCTGAGAAAGCATGGTCTCGTGATTCAGGGTCACTGGGGATGAGTGCGGATGGAGTGTGTTAAGTGTTGAATGGAGTTATCATTGTTTCTATGGCAATTAAGGATAAATTGGAAGAAGAGGGATTGGTTAGACATAGTCGGTATGGCGTGTTGTTGGTAGTGAGCAGTTCTTTCAGCGTGATCGAGTTATGCAAGTGAATTGTGACGGTGCGTGCGAGGCTTGTCGGCCGCCGTAGTTGGTAGTATTCAGAAAATATTCTACTGTTGTGACCTGATACGTGGAGGTGGGCCCCGGAAGGGCTATGGTGGCTTAGACCACTACTTAGAGATTTTCATGTTCTACGGTTATGAGAANTTGAGATTTCGAATCGTATTTCGCACCTCAGTTGTGCTTGGGTTTCGTAGCTTATAGCGCTACATGTTCCCTCAGGGATGTTATTATGCACTTAGCGTGTTTGTGGCTGAAATTCGATATTTTATTGTAATGAGAAAATTTAGCTCGATGTGCAATCTCCTTATGTGAGATCTATGTTTGGATCGGGATGCGTGCCGCAACAGTGTGATGTTGAGTATAGTTTTCTATAGGCTATTTTGTGTTCCTTGCTTCCTGTTTCTAAGGAAAGTCCGTATTAGTGCGTGAGTTAGGAAATTCCTTCCAGAGTTCGTTTTCCTTTTGTATCAAGTTCGAATTGGTGGCCTATTGGCACATGGTAACATCATATGGGGCTTTTGATAATGTCTGGGGTGGCTTATTGCCTGAGCAGTTCGTATTGGGTGAGACGAGATCATTGGATTTAGGATCAGTGCAATCTGACTATATGAAGTAGATTAAAGAGGTAAGACCATTATTTTGTTCAGAAGGAGGTGATGGTTATTGTCAGGAGTATAGACCCAAATGATTGGTTGATTCGGCAGTTGATTATGAATTTCTGCACATCTCTTCCGTTGTGGCGGTATTGTAAGAGTTAGAGTAAGACCTGTGTATGTCATGGGGTGCAATGGGAGCATCAGATTTGTGGAATTTTGACTAAGTTGATCAAAAAATGTCATTGTGGTCCGGTGAGCAAAATGATGCAAGGTGTGAATTCACCAAAGTTATGCAGTCATGTTTGGGTACAGCGTGTAGTGATTGATACGGTGTTCATATGTTGGAAACAGGCCTGGCGGAGAATTCCGGATGTTGGAATTAGGCTCTAAGGCCTATCTGCTTGAATAAAAGGGAAAATCCTCAGAATTGATCGAGCTGAAATGCTCAACTGAGTTGTGGTAGCACGGGAAGGTGCATGAGAAGTTAACCAGTGATTTCAGACTACTCCAGTGTAAATCTCAGCACGTTCGAGGACGAACGTATGTTTAAGTGGGAGAGAATGTAACGACCCGACCGATCGTTTTGAGTTCTAGCGCTCCGTTCGACAGCCTGAGGCCATGAGCAGCTTCATTTCGAGTATTACGACTTGTGCGCGCGGTCGGAATTGAGTTTTGGGAGATCCGGAGTTGATTTGGAAAGAGAATTCTTGTTTCAGGAGCTTAAAGTTGAAAGAATGAACTAAGATTGAAATTTTTAGTAAACAACCACGGAATCAGGATCTGAAGGTTCCAGAAGGTTCGTATGATGATTTCGAACTTGGGCGTATGCCCGGTGCTAGTTTTGGATAACCCGGGAGTGTTTTGGCGCCTATTGTGGAAGTTAGCATTTTTGGAGAATTTCATGAGTTTGGGCTTGAAGTGCATTTCAGTGTTATTGATGTCCGTTACAGATTTCGAGTCTGTGAATAGCTCCGTATGGTGATTCTGGAGTTGGGAGCGCGATCGGAAGTGAATTCGGAGGTCTGCAGGTCATTTTGGAGTCATTTGGCTAAAGATAGAAATTTGAAGGTTTTTGAGAAGTTTGACCGGAGGTGGACTTTTTGATATCGGGGTCGGAATCCGATTTCGAAAGTTGGAGTAGGTCCGTAATGTCGAATATGACTTGTGCGCAAAATTTGAGGTCAATCGGACGTGATTTGATAGGTTTAAACATCGGAAATAGAAGTTTGAAATTCTAAAATTCATTAAGTTTGGATTGGGGGTTGATTCGTGATTTTAGCGTTGTTTGATGTGATTTGAAGCCTCGAGCAAGTCCGTAATGTGTTTTGGGACTGGTTGGTATGTTTGGTTGGGGTCCCTGGGGCCTCGGGTGAATTCCGGGTGGCCAACGGATCGAAAATGGATTTTTGAGAAAGCTGAAGCTATCTGGTTGCTGGTATTTCCGCTTCTGCGGAAAAGAAGAAGCGATGGAGGGAGCCGCAGAAGCGGAATTGGTCGAAGGCTCGTAGACCGCAGATGCGGTCAAGGATCCGCAGAAGCGGGACCGCATCTGCGGAAGGGGCAGCCAAGGGTGAGACCGCAGATGCAGAATATTGGCCGCACCTGCGGAACTGCAGAAGCGACAGAGGAGCCGCAGGTGCGGAAGTCGCTGGGCAGATTGTTTTAAAAACGGGGTTGAGTTCATTTCACTCATTTTCTTCACTTCATTGGGCGATTTTTGGAGAGCTTCAAGGAGAGATTTTGTCATCCATGTTAAGGTAAGTTACCCCTACTCATTTCCAAGTTAAATACAAGATTATATCATGGAATTAGGCATGAAAATTGTGGGAAAAATTGGGATTTCTGGAAGAAAACCTAGAACTTGATAAATTGGATTTTTACCACGAATTTGAGCATGGAATTAGGAGTAAATTATATATTTGAGCTAGTGAAGCTATGGGTAGAGTATATCTTCAAGAATTTCGGAATCCGGGCACGTGGGCACGAGGGCATTTTGGTCATTTCACTAAGCGGACTTGGGGATTTGTATAATTTGAATTGTTAACAAGTATTCAAGTATATTCTCATTAGTTTGCCGTTATTAGGCTAGTTTCGGAACATTTGGCAACGATTCGAGTCGTCGGGAAAGCTTGGAGGCCGTTTATGGATCTTCGGAGCGATGTGAGTCTCCTTTCTAACCTTGTAAGAGGGAATTGTCCCCATAGGTGAAATAATTGATTATGTGCTCCTATTTGCGGGGGCTACGTACGCACGAGGTGATGAGAGTCCGTGCGTAGCTACTATTATGCTATTGTCCGGGTAGTTAGGGCCCAAAAGCATGTTATACTTGGATTATTTATGAACCCATTGATAGCTTGAATTGCTTGAATCACCTTGGATTAGTAAATGAATTTAAAATGAGATTAAACATCATTTTTCCTGAATTGTTAAAAAGAGAAATTGTTTTATTCGGGTAAATATTTCGATAAGTTAGTAATTGACTGAATGAGCATGTATCTCTATGTGTACCTGCGTCGCATGCATGATTCGCGAGCAGGGTATGTGTTTATTTATGGAACGGGCCGAACGCCTCGGCAGATTAAATAGATGCATCCATGGTTCGTGACGTTCGACCCTCGAAAGTGCACCGTTTACATTTCTGCTGGAGCGGGCCTTCGACCTCGGCATGATTTGCGCATGATATGTATATTATTTCCCGAGAACTTTAAATGTTGATCATGGCTTGATATAAATTGATAAGATAATAAAGAGTAAACCTTGAAAATCCTTGATTATTTGTTGAAGGTGTTTACCTGTTTTCTGGCTTCGTGAATTAGGACTGCTATATAAATCCATGATTTCCTCACATTTTTAGTATATTGTCAAATGACCTCTAGTAAGTGTCGAAGTTGACCATCTCGTCTCTACTTCTTCGAGATTAGACGGGATACTCATTGAGTACACGTGGTTTACGTACTCCTAACACTTCTGTGTATTTTTGTTGCACAGGTATATTTATCTCTAGCAGCCCACTGGGTATAGCAGCACGAATGATTCGGGGACTAGGTGAGTTGCATTATTTGAGGCAGCCCGCAGCTAGTAAAGTCCCTTCCAGTAAATTGTATTTTCTTTCCGTCCACTGTATTCCGGACGGATGTTGTATTGTGTTTTATTTCCTTATCAGTAGATGCTCATGCACTTGTGACACTGGGTTCTGGGATGGTTTTTAAATATTTTTGTATAGATTGCTAGTATTTAACTTGAATTGAAGCAGTTTTTTTTTTACTTATGAAATTTAAAGGAGAATTTTGGTTTCCAAAATTGTTAAAATTGGAGTTTAATTAAGTATTTGGTTGGCTTGCCTGACAGCGGTGTCCGGCGCCATCACAAACCTTAATGGATTTTGGGTCGTGACACTTCTCAACTGCCACATGTGCTTGTCTTATTCTGGATTGTATGGAACCAATTCCTTGGAAGACAATCGAGTCAAACCCGCTGAACTTTACCTGTTGCCTATGTACAGATGAGAAGAGCTTAAAAAAAGAAAATAAAATAAAATAGTTCCTGAATTAGCACTGAAAATTATTTCAAACAGTAGTAATCGCCAATTTCCGGCAATGGTGCCAAAATTTGACGAGCGCAAAACACAACACAAAATTATTGCTCGCTAGTCTAAGATAGTATAGTTTAATTATTTTCTCAACAGGGATTGGATTTAAATAGTATTCGAATAGTTTTCAGTTGATTACTATCTAGGAAAATTAACACTTTATGTGATTACTATTACTACGATTAACTACTAAACATTAAGCACTTAACAGCTGATAACAAAAGATAGTAGCTGAGCAACGAAGAAATATCAATGAGAGAAATAAGGGTATTTGACTAAATATGTGCAAGATAACTGACTCGGGATTCAATTCTTGAGTTAATTCACTATATAATATGGTTAATTCTCACGAATTCAATCGTTACTCAGATTACACTTGAGGTTAATTTTCCTCTTTCGATTAAACGTGAATTTCATTAATTAATCCAATTAAAGCCTTGTAAAAATGATGGTTATGATCTAAAGGGCAACTTCACACGAATATTTCCCTATTTTCTAGTTTGATTAACAGTTCAAGAGGCTTTTCCGATTACCTTTTTGAATCACGAATTTAAACTAAAGCATAAAATGTGTAGAAATTCAATATCAAACTCCTCTTTTGATTAAGCAAAATAATAAATAACTCCACAATACAAATTAAAGCTTCATTAATTAATTCTACAATTATCAAGAATAGAATCCCTAATCAAGTTATCGAAACACCGTATCTGTCAACACCCTAATAGAATTACTCCATAGCAATGGAGTGAGACATTTCAATAAGGTTCCGAAACAAAGAAAATGTCAATTCTAATGATTCGATACAAACTCCCGTATTGCACCGATTGGAGGTCAAAATATTGATGAATTCAAGAGTCTTCTTGCCTTGGTTGGTTCTCCAATGTTCTGTTGGTCAAAAGTCCCTAAAAATGTGTTTACAGTGTATTTATACCAGTAGAAACAAACCCGGACAAAACTACCCTCTTTGAGCCAAAGTGGGAAACCTTGCAAAGTTATCTTTCTTCTTGCGTCGCCTGGTGGGTCGCCTCAGTGCCTTTTTTACTCAGTTTCAAACTCTTTGAACTCCGCATGTCTGACAGTGATTTCCCCTTTTGTGTCGCTCTATACGTCGCCCCCTGCGTCGCATCAGTGCTTTTTCTTGTCAGGCCAAAGAAACCCAGTCTCTGAACTTCTCAAACTTCTGACGCATATTTGCAGTAATGCGTCACACTATGCTACGCTCTGTTCGTCGCATTAGTGCATTTATTCTAGACCTCGCACTTTCTTCCCACTTTCGTATACAACGCCTGTCCACGAGTCCCCGATGCGATCCTGGTTTAGTTCTTTAGATTTTAGTCAGACTTCAAAGCTCCAATTATTTGATTCGGCTCCAATTTATCCTTTTACTCGGAATCATTTCCTGCAAGGCATAAAACACGTAATAAGTGCAAATCACCATTGTTTAAGCTCAAACACACATAAAATGCAGTAATTTAGAGTGTAAACTACGGCTAAAACACAGGTTTCTAGCTTACCATCACTAACAATGCAACCTCGCAGGTCTAAGAGAAGGTAGATTTGATCGACCGGTTTCGGGCTAAGTTGGACGAGGTCAAGGCCGAGACCGATGTGTGGAAAGGCAGGATGGATTTGCTGGCTTCGAGAAAAAAGGTTACAAAAGAGGAGTTGGCATCGGTCAAAGACCTACTCTGGCTGGCAAAGGACAAGGCCGACTCGGCTAAATGATGAACTCTGGGCACAGCTGAACTCAGGGGTCACGGAACGGGATACACTCCGCCAAGAATATACTGCGTTGAAATCCAAACTGGAGGAGACTTCAATCGAATCCTCCAACGTTGAGGAAATGCTGGCCCAGTATAAGGCTATTGTGGAAGTAACCGAGGCTCGCATAAAAATGAAGACCGAATATGTGAGGTGGCTATCCCGAAGAAAGACCTTCAAGGAGATCCACGCCCGAGGTTTTGACCTGTCGGCCGATATTGAAGAAGAAACTAAACTCGAGGCCGAGGCAATGTAACGAGCCTGCAGGTCCAGAAGGTTCCGACGGTTCTGGTGACGATGCTAGCCCTGATGAAGACTTGGTGTAGCTGCCTTAGTTCTTTTTTGTTGGTTTTTCCTTGTATATTTTTTTTGAGGCCGTTCTATCGTGGCTTTGTGAATAATTATTTTTTTGAAATATCTAAAATTTCCCCCTTTGGCAATACCATATCTTTACTTTCCAGCATCTATTTGCATTTTTTTTATTTGTGCATCATTTGAAAATGCCTTAGTATAAAGTCAAATGTAGACTGTAGTATCCGTTCTTCGGAGATCCGCACGAGGCCGGATTTTGATGGCAACTCTGGGCTTCGTGGTTTCGAGGTTTCGATAGAGTTGAAGGCTTATTTATTTATTTTTTCTTTTTTAAGATTCTTAAGTGTCTTAGATGACGTTTTACCTGAGTACAACTTCTTAATAGGTTTCGATTTTACGCAAAGGCCTTACTTTTTGAGTACGGGCTTTGGATGTCTCCGAGCCATTTTTAGGATGGCCGTAGCTCTTCGTATTTGGGCATTTACTAATAAACTTTGTGCCTCTAGGATTCAGTAGCCTGGGTTGTCCGTATTTTTATCGGTTGACAGTCCCCAAGTAGGGGTAGCCCGTGGCTTTAGGATCCAGGATCGGAGAAGTGAACTGTGTAGTAATAAAGTATAAGGGAAGCAAAGATTGTTTACATTATTTAATATGTAAGGTACATAAATGGAGGCGCATAAGCCTCGTGCTGTGGCTAGTTGTGGCTCTGTGGGCACGGTTCGTATGACTGTTTGACCCTTACAATGAATCCTAACCACCAAGCCTTAACTTTTGACATATAAAACTTTCTTTTCCTTTGCTAAAGATCTTAATCTAGGGGTAACGACCCCCAGTATTTGAGGCCGAACTCGTGAGGGCTTTGATACTGTTAAATTGGAGCAAACGATCATCAATTCCGGTTTAAGGCCGATCATCAAGACTAAGGTAGCACATTTTACTGTTGCCTAATTAAAACCTTTTTGTAAAACCCGCTTCGGGACAAAATCGGTTCAAGGGAAAATGAGTGCAACACGTGCTTTCAGATCTAATAGCCACATCCGCCACTAGTCGAGTACCTGCATATGTTAGTCCGTAATGTAATGAAATTTAAAAAATGAATTAGGTTCGAACTTTAGTAGTAGTACCTCTTTAAGTGTGCCACATTCCAGTTGTTTGATAGTTGTACGCCGTTTCCCGCTTCGAGTTTATATGAGCCTTTGCTGGTTATTTCCACAACTTGATATGGTCCTTCCCAATTTGAGACTAGTTTCCCCTCATTTGGTTTTCTGGTGTGTAGTGTTACTTTTCTCAATACCAAGTCCCTGACTCGGAAGTGTTAGAGGTTGGCTCTTCGGTTGTAGTATCTTCCTACTCGCTGCTTCTGGGCGGCCGGCCGAATCAGGGCAGCCTCTCGCCTTTTATCCAATAATTCTAGGCTCGTGGTCATGGCCTCGCCGTTTGACTCTTCGGTAACATACTGGAACCCGAGGCTCAGTTCCCCTACCTCGACTGGTATTAATGCTTCAGCTCCGTAGACCAGAGAAAATGGGATCGCCCTGGTGCTCGACTTCGAAGTCGTATGGTACGCCCAAATGACTTCGGGCAAGATTTCCGTCAACTTTCCTTTCGAACCGGTCAACCTCTTTTTCAAGTTTTGGAGTATAGTTTTGTTCGTCGATTTCTGCTTGCCCGTTCCCACTGGGGTGATAAGGCGTTGATTATTTCTTTTTGATCTAATGATCCTCAGGAAACATACTCACCTTACTACCAACAAATTGCTTCCCGTTATCGCAGACGATCTCGGCCGGTATTCCAAATCGGCATATTATGTTGTCCGAAATAAAGTCAATGAATTCTTTCTCTCGAACCTTCTCGAATGCTTGAGCCTCGGCCCATTTGGAAAAATAATAGGTCATGAATAGTATGAATTGGACTTTACTGGGCGCCCATGGCAGGGGACCGATAATGTCCATTCCCCACTTCATAAACGGCCACTGATACACGGCCGACTGGAGCATCTCCCCCGATTGATGGATCATAGGGGCGTATCTTTGGCATTCATCGCATTTTCATACGATGTCTTTCGCATCCTTCTCCGTTCTGCTCCAGTAGTAGCCGACCCTGATTAGCTTCCAAATTACGGATTCAACCCCCGAATGGTTCCCGCATGTTCCCTCGTGAACTTCACTCATAGAGTATTTGGTCTTTCCCGGCGCTAAGCATCTGGCTAGGGGCCCAAAGAAAAATCTCCTAAACAATGCCCCTTCGACTAACCTAAATCTGGAAGCTTTGGTGCGCAAGGCTCTCGATTCTTTGGGATCTGAAGGCAATTTTCCTGTCTTCAAGTAATCTATGTATTTGTTTCTCCAATCCCAAGTCAAACTCGTTGAGTTTACTTTGGTATGACCGTCTTCTATCACCAAGTTCATTAGTTGTACCACTGCCCCAGAGCTAAATTCATTGGAGTCGCCTGATGAACCCCAGTTAGCAAGTGCATCGGCCTCACTATTTTGATGTCGGGTTACGAGCTGCACAGTCAACTCCTTGAATTGGTTCAAGGTTGCCTGCAGTTTGTCTAAGTACCTCCGCATCCATTCTTCTTTTAATTCGAATGTTTCGTTGTCTTGATTTACAACAAGGAGAGAGTCACATTTGACTTCGATCATTTCAGCCCCTAGGCTTTTCGCTAGTCCTAGACCTGCAATCATGGCCTCATACTCGGCTTCATTGTTAGCCAATTTTATATTTCTAATAGACTGTCTAATTACGCTTCCCATAGGGGGTTTTAGCACGATGCCGAGCCTGGACCCCTTTGCATTGGAGGCACCGTCCCTGAGTAGGGTCCAGATTCCTAAATTAGACCCCGAGGTGAGAAGCAATTCCTTCTCGGATTCGGGTATTAAGGCCGATGTAAAGTCGGCCACGAAGTCTGTCAAAACTTGAGGTTTTATGGCAGTTTGGGTTTGATATTTAATATCGTGCCCATTAATCTCCGCGACCCATTTGACCAACCGACCCAGGAGCTCGGGCTTATGCATGATATTCGTCAGCGGGTAAGAGGTTACAGTACATATAGGGTGGCATTGAAACTACAATTTCAGCTACTTGGAAGCTTTTTGCAAAGCTAGTTCTAACTTTTCTAGGTAGGGATACCTCGATTTGTCATCACCTAGAGTTCTACTAACATAGTAAATGGGAAATTGCATACCTTCTTCCTCCCGAACCAAGACGCCACTTACCGCCACCTCGCAAACCGCCAAGTAAAGGTACAACAGTTCGTCTACCTTCGGAGTGTGTAGTAGCGGGGGGCTCGAGAGGTACCATTTGAGCTCTTCCTAAGTTTTCTGGCATTCTGGAGTCTAGGAAAAATTACTCTTCTTCTTCAATAGTGAGAAGAATCGATGGCTCTTGTCCGAGGACCTCGAGATGAACCGGCCCAGTGTGGCTATACGTCCGGTCAGTATTTAAACCGCCTTGACATTTTCCACTATCGTGATGTCCTCTATGACCTTTATTTTGTCGGGGTTGATCTCTATCCCCCTATTGAATACCGTGAGTCCAAGGAATTTACCCCGAACCGACTCCGAATGCACTCTTCTTCCAGTTTAGCTTCATGTTGTATTTCCTTAGTATGTCGAAGGTTTCCTGCAAATGTTTCAAATGGTCCTCTACTCGGTTGGACTTGACTAACATATCGTTAATATAAACTTCCATGGATTTCCTTATTTGTTCCTTTGAACATCTGGTTTATTAGGCGTTGGTAGGTTGCACCGGCGTTCTTTAATCCAAACGGCATTACATTATAGCAGTAGGTACCAAATTTGCTTATGAAAGAAGTTTTTTCTTGGTCGCCTGGGTCCATCCAAAATTGGTTGTACCCGGAGTAGGCATCTAGAAAACTGAGTATCCGGTGCCCGGTCGTCGCATCTAAGAATCTTTTGGGCATTATTTGTTTAGGTCTTTATCATCCACACACATCCTTAGTTTATTTCCTTTTTAGGTACTACCACCTCATTAGCTAACCAATCCATGTATTTGACTTCCCGAATGGATCCTATTTTTAAAAGTTTGGATACCTCATATTTGACGAACACATGTTTGATCTCATACTGTGGTCTCCTTTTCTTCTTAAACGGATGGAACTTCGGGTCCAAACTCCGCTTGTGAGTGGTTACCTCCGGTGGGATACCTGTCATGTCAAGGTGGGACCAAACGAAATAATCGACGTTATCTTTAAGAAAATCAATAGGTATTCTCCTGAGTCGAAGTTTAACCCCGTGCACGGGTATACTTTTTGATACGGAAGATGCTTGATCAATATGATTTGCTCCAACTCTTCGACCGTTGGTTTGGTTGTTTCAGTGCCATCAGGAGCTATGAATGATCTCGGGATTCCATAATCGTCCTCCTCGTCTTCCCTTCTTTCTTCTTGTTTCTCCAATTCGGCTGAGGCTGGTATCAGTGATTGCTATTTAATTTTTTCCCCTTTGGTTGGTTTCGTATTCCTTAATGTCGAAAACGCATGCACGGGGATTACCTCGTCGACAATAAGCATCTCCCTTGTGGTTTGCTGCTCTTCGTAGACCATTTTGACTCCACTTGGTGTAGAGAATTTCAACGCCTGGTACAAGATCAAGGGTAACACCCTCATGTTGTGGACCCATGGCCTTCTGAATAGAGCATTATACCTCATGTCCCCTTCGATCACCTAGAACTTTGTTTCTTTGATTGTCTTGGTGGTATTTACTAGCAAGGTTATCTCTCCTTTCGTGGTCTCACACGCCATGTTAAATCCATTCAATACCCGGACTGCTGGTACGATTTGGTCTTGTAATCCCAATTGCTCCACGACCCTCGATCTGATGATATTGGCCGAGCTACCTGGATCAACCAGCACACATTTAACTCGAGATTTATTGATACATACAGATATTACCAGTGCGTCATTATGAGGTTGTACGATGCCCTCGGCATCCTCATCGCCAAACGAAATGGCTCCCTCCGGAACATAATCCCGATTGCATTTTTCCCTCGTGATAGTTACTTTAGTGCGTTTTATCATCGGTCCTTTGGGAATATCGACACCTCCAATGATCATGTTGATCACGTGATGGGGCTCCTTTTGTTCGACCTATTTGTTGGCATCCCTATTGTCGTGCCCCCTTTTTCCTTTCCTCGCGGAGGGAATCGGGTTTATGACATTTTGGTATGGAACAACTCTTTCCTTTTGGGAAAGGGGTTTGCATTTTTGAAGAGTCGCCACCTAGCGATTTACGGTGCGTTAGGTCACCTATAAGGTTCATCTATAACTATGTTTGGTAACCGGAGATAGGGTAAGGGCTTGAATTCTCCTAAGGGGACTGTGTTAGGCACTCCTCAGGATCCACTAGTGTGGTTCCCGGCCAGACAATTTTTGTGAGTTTGTACCATTAGCAAGTAAACAAGTATAGCTCAAATAGTAGGGGATTTAAGTTTAAACACACAAGTGAAAGAAAACAACTAATGAAAAAAAAAGCTAGGTTTTGAAAAGGATTACAAGTTAAGCATATTTGCGAGTATAAAGGGGAGTCTTAGGTTTGTTTACAATATGGATCACATCAGTACAATGCCCGATAATCACTCCTTAGAAAGCGGCTACGCGTGGCATTAGCGCACCGATCATCATATCCATATCTACCCTTTCCCGCCCCGTGAAGGTAAGTAAAGCGAGGGTTGGTCTCATCCCATATTGCATGCAGTTACCCGTCCCTTCCTATCAGTCCCAGAGGAATTTAGGACTCCTATACTATAAGAAGGAGTTTCTAGGAAGACCCTCAGGTTTAATGGCAAAATACTAAGGCGACATACAAAACAAGTAGGACTGCAATTAAAGGGGTGCATGGAAGATAAACGAAAGGCTCAAATACACCTCCACAGGTAATGCACATAGACAGCATGACTTATACACAATTAAAGTCTGAATTTAAATCCTATGCATGGTATCTAAGCGATAACAGCAGAAACAGATCTATTACATGACTCAGAAAAGAAGTCTGAATCGGGCTTGCCTACTGATTCTAACAGTTGATAATTAAACATTGATAGTAGAGACGGTTCTGGTTTTATTTAAAGTTGATTACCTAAGGCTTGCCTAGGCATAAAATAGTATACAACAGTTATTCAGAATTATTAAAAGACAGTTTGGAAATTATTTTACCCTAAGAGCATGCTGTTCAGATGTTATGAAATGCAAGGATTGCTACCAGTTATTTTAAATAGGATAATCAAGTGTGAAGCTATTTTTACCTCTTTTATAACCAGCAGTTTACACTAAGTGTGAATGCAAGTACGAATAAGATCCTAAAACATGGTATCTAAGATGCATGTATAAAACTCATGATGCAGAATTCCTAGAGCAAGATTTCTAAATGCATATGGTAGGATTGCAGAATTTCCTAAGAGCAGGATTTCTAAATTCACATGGCAGCGTAGAACATAATAGTAAAGTGCTAATCATTAGCAGATTTCAACACATGATATTGTGAGGGTGCACATGCGAAAACAATAAACATGAGACATAAGAGCATGATTTCTAATGCATGTATGAACCCTAAGCATGGTTTCTATTGCGCAATTAGGAACATAAACCTAATAACATATTTTCTACCCTTAATAACTATAGCATCCATATTTACTAGCCAACCCCAACACTTGTTTACAACAAGTTATTATAAACCAACATTGAAATGAATTACATAAGTAGCAATGAAAGTAAGAAGTTATACTATAGGAAGCCTGATTAGGACTTCGTCTCTGAGTTATGTAATCAATCACCTCAAGTGCCAAGATTGTTTCGTAGCTTTTCCTCATATCTAGGTGTGTCAGAGTTCCCTAAGGACCTCAAGGGATCCCGGGCAGTGCTCGCACCCAGATTTCATAGCCAAGATAGAGTAACTGCAGTGTGGAAAGGCCAACTTTTATGTGTCCAAGTTCAGATGGAGCTCCAGGGTTCCAAGGTAAGGCTCACACAAAAAGGGCAGAACCTAGTGGTCTAAGAGTATATGTGAGAGTGCTTGACATAGATTTAAAAGAGTTGAGTTCGAAACAGTTTTGAGAGGGAAGGGGATAGGAGAAACAACAACTTGGAACAAGCCAGCACACACAGAACAAGTTAAAAGAATAATACAGTTTCAGAAGTTACAAGCAGGGAAGTAGGGGTTGGGGAATAGAGGGCCCAAATCAGAAATACCTAAACACGGCTGAAAGGAGGTGCATATAGACCAGCAAGTACAAAGAACAATTAGGGACTGATTGGTCTCCAAAACACAAACAATTGCTTCAGAGAGTTAACAAAAGAATCATGCTTCAAATTAGATTTGTAACAAGACATAGGGACAGGGTATGGGAGTAGTCATGCGGGGGTCTATTACACATAATTAGTCATGACTTGGTGTTAGCCAAGTAGATTAGGAGATATATTAGTTAAGGGACATAAACAGATACTCAAGTAGATTTGCTGATTACATTCGAACAAGAGAGGGCAGAACTTAAGCATGCTGAGTAAAGCAGTAGACAAGAAGTGCAATTAAACAACATGAGTCATTAAGTCAGTGCAGAAAGAGATAGGGATTGACAAACAATGGAGCACATAGAGTTGAGTTTTAGAATTGAGCTAGGAACATACAATTTAAGGAAGCAAAGTGCAGAAAAAGTAAAGCAAGTAGAGTTCCACAGTGTAGCCTTAGCTTTCAGCCGTCTAGACAAGCAATAGCTAAGTAGTAGAAAAAAAAGAGAGAGTTTTGAATGTGTATGTGTGTGTTCTGAACCTATTGTTCGTGTCTAAGACTGTAGAAGAGAGTCATTTATATAGTGGTTTGAAAACTAGTTCAAATAAGGCAAGAATCAATTCTTCGGTAATTATAGAACTCAGCATAAAAAATTGGTTCGAATCTCCCTTTGATTAAGGGAGTCAGTGTGAATGGTAAAAGGGCAGGTGACAAGTAAGGAAAGAAATCATACACGGCTGGAGTATAACAAGTAAGGAAAGATTTCAAAAAATAGTACCGGTATAGAATAGGTAATTAAGGCTAGGTTCAAAAGGTTTTCAAACTAAGGAGACAATCTGTAGCAATGCAGACAAGGCAAGGAGAACTAATTAAGGTAAGCAACTAATCAAATCAAGTGGAAAGGTAGGGGCCGAGATTCAGTAGCATAGAGTAGGACCAAATTCATAAAGCCCTGATTAAGGACACAACTTAGTAGAAAAATAAGTATCATAGCAAAATAGGGTAAGGAAATCAATCAGCTTAACAAACGCACAAAGATTTTTTAGGGTTTTTTGAAAGAAAATTTCCAATCACCATAGATTAAGGAAACCAGACTTGATCAAAAGGGAGTCATGACTCTATACTTTCAACTAGGGGTGTTCAAACCGAACTGGAAAACCGCACCAAACCGAAAAACCAGACCAAACCGATTAAAAAACCCGGCTAGGTTTGGTTTGACTTGGTTTGGTATTGAGTAAAAAAATCCGAACCAAACTGACATATGAATATATAAATTTTATTTATATTTTTAAGACTTTATAGTGAATTTTCTTTAGAAAAGTAAAACTATTTGGAATCCTCTCATGTATTAACCTTGAAAGCGTAAATTAACGAAAAATTATTGTTAGACGACTAAGAAAATAACTATCATGTGTTACTAAAAAATTCTCCCATAAAAATATTTTAATAGATCATGTGTTTGCCAATTTCTTTCCATATTTACTAAACATATATTCACTTATCAAAGCTTTATCTATAATTTTAACAAAGTAAGATTGAAATAATATTCATGTAACAAAAAAATCCGAAAACCCGAAAAACCCGACAAAACCGAACCAATCTAAACCGATATAGTTGGTTTGGTTTGATTTTGATAAAATCCGAACCAACCCGGTCCATGTACACCCCTACTTTCAACATATAAATAGAGGAAGTCCACAAATGTAGCAAGAAAGCATATTTGAAGCATAGTCACAGATAGAAGCAAAAGATGAACAAATAAAGTGAACACAGTCATGCAAAAGCGACATAAGTAGGCTAAGGATTCAGGAAAACATATTCGAAGCAGGGTAATCTCAGGACTCAAGTAAGCAGGCTAACATACAGACACGGAGTAAAGAAAGCATGCTAACACTCAGAGAGGCAAAGTAAGAAAAATTACAGAAACAAAGTAAAGAGAATCTTAAAAGAAAGGGCTTTTAACAGAGTCAAGTTAATAGCAGTAAGAGCACAAAATCAATCAAAACAAACAAGGGAAAGGGTTTAATCATAACGAATTCAGTTAGAACATGCGTAAAAGAATTCCGAGAAACCCTAGTCTTAGAAAAGAATGACTAAAATCAAAATAGTCAGTTAAAAACAGGAGATTTTAAAGGAAAAAGCTTGATAATACTTGAATCATCTCAGATCTATAAAGATCTGAGAATAATCGAACAACAATGACTTTAGGGTTTCGAAAAATAGTAAAGATGAAGAAAAATCGGTTTAAAAACTCATGGATACACCTAGATCTAAATAAAAAGTAAAAAATCTCAAGAGCTAGGGTTTCAGAAAACCTTGAGAAGATGAGAAAACTTTAGAACGTTACCGATTTTAGCCGAAAAAGTCATGGATCCTACTCGAACAGCCATAGAAGGCCGGAAAATGGTATGAAAGACCATGGATAGACTCTCGGAGAGTTTTGAAAAAGGTCTGGACTATATCTCTTCGAGATCCTTCCATGAAATCACAAAAACGAGCAACCAGGAGACGTAGGAGACAAGTATATGTCTCAAACAACCTTGGGAACCCATGAATCGAGTGAGGATCGAAGGGATTAGGTAGGTTTTAGGTGGCGCCGACTAGGGTTGGTTTAGGTCTCAGAGAGAATTAGAGGGGAAGGGATTCAAAGGCGGCTCAAATGAAAAATGGGGTAGGGTTTTCGGGGGTCATTGGGTTAAAAAAGGTAAGGAACAAGGTGGACCGTTGATCTGGAAGATCAACGGTCGAGATTAGAGAGGGTAGTTGGGGTTCCGGGTTTGGGCATGGGTTAAAAGGCGTGGGTCATGTTTTAATTATGGAATTGGGCTGGAAATTGGGGCTCTGATTTGGCTATAATTGAAAGCCCCTTTTGGCTATAATTTAAATAGCCAGTTTTTTCCTTTTTAATTTATAAAAACAGTAAATTGTTTCTGAAAAAAATTATTTAAAGTGCTAAAATGATTTAGAATACATAATTAGCAATTTAAAAATACAAGATCCAATTTTATACGTATAAAACATAATTAAATCTTAAAAAGGATAATATTGCAATTATGTGCAACTTAACTTTAAAAATACTAAATGTAATTATATAAAATATATAAAAATTACCTTAGCCATATTTTGGCATAAATGTAGAAATCCAATACATGAATTATCAAAATAATAATTTTGGAAATAATTATTTGGGATTTTATAGATAAAAAGAAAAAAAATAAATCAATTTAAAACCCTTAAAAATAAATAAAACCTTGGGCATGCTTATATATGCATGTATATGCTATTTTGAAGGTACTTTGCATATTTAAAATATATAGAAAAAAATTAGGTATCAACAACTGCCCCTCTTTATCCGAGAAGGATGAAAGAGTTTTTGGGTAAAGAAACGATGGCCAATTTTGACCGAGCGAAATGATTTGGGAAGATTTAGGCCGCACCCTGGCTTCTGAGCTGCCTACATATCCTTGGTTCTACAGGAATCAGGCCATGTACAGTTCGGGATCCATCGGCGACGTGTACCGATGAAGCTATTTCAAGAACGGACGCAACATCTAGGGCTGGGTGAGTGAACGATTTATGGGAATGGTTAGGTTTGATATGGATGAGGGAATTGGAGCGGGATCGCTCCTGCTAGGATAGCCGTTGTTCGCCGGTTTACCTGCAAATAAGAAATACAAGCATATATTGTGCGTAAATTTAAACATGATGCGAATTCCCGTTGGACGATGAATGTTGTCTTTGGACGATGAGGATGATGTCCTTAGACCATGATGTCCTGGGCCATGGGTTGTATGATAAGGGATTCGCAGGCCAGGAAATGATGTTCTCGGGCTATGAGGATAGTGCCTCCGAACCATGACGCCTTTGAATAAGGATATGCAAAAGATTGAAAGGGATCCTCAGGCCATGACATGATGTTCTCGAGCTATGAAGATGGTGCTTCCAAACGATGATGCCTTTGGATGAGTTGGCGATATTTCAGCCCATGAAGGATGCAATGTGAGGCAATCTTTCAGCCCATGAAGGATGTGGTATGAGGCGATCTTTCAGCCCATGAAGGATGTGGTATGTGGTGATATTTTAGCCATGCAGGATGTGGTATGTGGCGATCTTTCAGCCTATGAAATGCAGTATGTGGCGATCATTCAGCCATGCAGATGTAGATGGAGACAACGTTTAGTCTCGTAAGGCAGAATGGTAGCCTTATGCAGATTGGAAGGCAGAATAGTAGCCTTATGCAATGCAGATGCTGATGGAGACAACGTTTAGTCTCGGAAGGCAGAATGGTAGCCTTATGCAGATTGGAAGGCAGAATAGTATCCTTATGTAATGCAGATGCAAATGGAGACAGCGTTTAGTCTCGGAAGGCAGAATAGTAGCCTTATGCAAATTGGAAGGCAGAATAGTAGCCTTATGCAAGAAATAAAATAGCAAATGATAGTAGAGTTTTCTTAGCTGATAGCAGATTGCGGCATTGTGATTACTGGGAGCATTGTGACATACGGAACATTACCGGTGCATGCTGATAGCAAATGTTGGCAAGTGCAACGGTTCGGAGAGTCGTATTCTTGAACAATGTTTGTTCCATGGGCGTACAGTATGTTCAATGATTTCGTAATCCTAGTGCCTGCATCCAAAGAAAAATTATGAGTTTTCTAAGGGGGGAGGTTAGTTCGTATCCCCGCTGGCTTTGCTTGACGCATTCGGCTTCGATCTGGTGATACCGTCTGTATCATTGGGGTAGCGTTGCTAAACAAAGAAGTTTCAATAATAATCATGCACGATTTTGTAAAAATGTGGCATAAATTAAAAATTGCTTTTAGATGAACTGACGGCTGTGATGTAGTTCAGGACATTGCAACCTCTCTTGCTGCGGAATTTTGAGGGTCCTCCTCAAAATTCTACCCAGTTTGATGGGTTGGCGCTTCTGACTGTTGCTCGTGCGGCGATCGGCTGAAATTACTTCGGAATTTTGAGGGTCCTCCTCAAAATTCTGCCCCAGTTTCCAATTGCAGGGGCAAATGAAAATTTTATTGAATTATGAAAGAACCCATAGGGCTGCCTACGTATCCCCTCTTAAACGAGAATCAGGTCAGGCGTAGTTCAATTTACATCATATAAGGAAAGCCTAAAGTTTACACATAGTAACGCTTGACTGCATCTGAATTAATCGGCTTTGGCCAGACTTCTCCGTCCATTTCTTCAAGTATGAGGGCTCCTCCTGTCAAAACCCGGTGAACCATGTATGGACCCTGCCAGTTGGGAGAGAACTTCCCTTTGGCTTCATCTTGATGCGGAAAAATTTTCTTCAACACCAGCTGCCCTGGTGTGAATTGTCTTGGCTTGACTCTTTTGTTGAAGGCTCTGGACATTCTGTTCTGATAGAGTTGACCATGGCAAACTGCGTTCATTCTCTTTCCGTCTATGAGGGCTAGTTGCTCATAACGACTTTTTACCCACTATGCGTCGCCGAGCTCAGCTTCTTGTATGATCCTTAGGGAAGGAATTTCTACCTCAGCGGGAATGACAGCCTCTGTACCGTAAACCAGCATATAGGGGGTTGCCCCAGTTGATGTGCGGACTGTGGTACGGTACCCCAGTAGAGCGAATGCCACTATTTATGCTTCTCTATCATTTTCCTCAATCTCTTCTTGATATTCTTGTTAGCGGCTTCTACAGCTGCATTCATATGAGGCCTGTAGGCTATGGAATTCTTGTGTTTGATCTTGAAAGTTTCGCACATAGCTTTCATCAAGTCACTGTTGAGATTGGATCCATTATCAGTAATGATCAACTCTGGAATTCCGAACCGACAAACAATGCGGTCGCGGTCAAAGTCTACCACGACTTTCTTAGTCACTGCTTTGTAAGATGCTGCTTCGACCCATTTGGTGAAATAGTCGATGGCTACTAGGATAAACCTGTGTCCGTTGGAAGCGACATGCTCGATTGGTCCCATAACGTCCATTCCCCAGTCGGCGAATAGCCACGGTGAACTTGTTGCGTTAAGCTCGTTTGGAGGTACCTTTATCATGTCTGCATGTATCTGACAGCGGTGGCATTTTCGGACATACTGGATGCAGTCCATTTCCATAGTCATCCAAAAGTAACCAGCTCGGAGTATCTTCTTTGCTAAGACAAAATCGTTCATATGTGGACCGCAGGTCCCAGCATGAATTTCCTCTAGTAGCTTGGATGCTTCCTTTGCGTCGACACATCTTAATAATCCTAAATCGGGAGTCCTCCTATACAGGATTCCTCCGCTGTGAAAGAAGTTGTTGGACAATCTCCGAAGTGTGCGTTTCTGAGTAGGATTAGCGAGCTACGGGTGTTCTCCTTTTGCCAAATATTCCTTGATATCATGAAACCAAGGTTTTCCGTCTGCTTCCTCTTCAACATGGACACAGTAAGCTGGCTGATTATGGAATTTCACTGGAATGGGATCAATGAAATTCTTGTCTGGATGCTGTATCATAGATGATAGGGTAGCCATTGCATCAGCGAACTCATTCTGGATTCTGGGAACATGTTGGAATTCCGTCTTCGTGAACCTCTTTCTCAACTCCTGTACGTGATGCAGATACGGGAGTATCTTGGAGTTCTTGGTTGCCCATTCTTCTCGTACCTGATGTATGAGTAAGTCTGAATCTCCGATCACTAGCAGCTCTTGAACGTTCATGTCAATGGCCATTTTGAGTCCTAAGATGCAAGCTTCATACTCGGCCATATTGTTGGTGCATGGGAACTTGAGTTTGGCAGACACTGGATAATGCTGACCAGTTTCTGATATTGAGACTGCTCCTATGCCAACTCTTTTGAAATTTGCTGCTCCATCGAAGAACATTCTCCAACCGTCATAGGGTTCTGCAATGTCTTCTCCTATGAATGATACCTCTTAATCAACAAAATACATTTTCAGGGGTTCGTATCCTCCATCCACGGGGTTTTCAGCAAGGTGGTCTGCCAGTGCCTGTCCCTTGACCGCTTTCTGAGTCACGTACACAATGTCGAATTCACTCAACGGGATTTGCCATTTTAGCTAGCTTGCCAGTGGGCATGGGCTTCTGAAAAATGTACTCCAAGGGATCCATTCTCGATATGAGATATGTAGTATAGGCATAGAAGTAATGTCTCAGCTTCTGAGCTACCCAAGTCAAAGCACAACAGGTGCATTCCAATAGAGAATATCGGGCCTCGTGCGGGGTGAACTTCTTGCTGAGATAATAAATGGCTTGGTCTTTCCTTCCTGTTTCATCGTGCTGCCCCAGAACGCAGCTAAAACCTCCATCTAACACTACAAGGTAGAGCAATAAGGGTCTACCTGGCTCAGGCGGGACTCCTTGATTTTGTCGAAGTCTTTTTGGTAGTCATCGGTCCATTTGGTGGCGACGTCCTTATTTAACATCTTGAATATTGGCTCACAGATAACTGTAGATTGTGCTATGAATCGGCTGATGTAGTTAAGCCTTCCCAAGAAATTCATCACATCTTTCTTGTTCCTTGGCGGTGGTAGTTCTTGAATGGCTTTGACTTTTGATGGATCTAGTTCTATTCCCCATGGCTCACAATAAACCCAAGCAATTTCCCAGCAGGAACCCCAAATGCGCACTTTGCGGGGTTTAGTTTCAGGTTGTATCTCCGCAGTCTGTTAAAGAACTTCCTCAAATCTTCTATGTGGTCAGTGGCCTTCTTGGACTTGATAATAACATCATCCACATATACCTCTATCTCCTTGTGTATCATATCATGGAAGATGGTAGTCATGGCCCTCATGTAGGTGGCCCCTGCATTCTTCAGGCCGAATGGCATCATCTTGTAACAGTACACTCGGCACGGCATAATAAAAGCTGTTTTCTCAGCATCTTCCTCATCCATATAGATCTGATGATAACCAGCGAAGCAATCCATGAATGACTATAGCTCATGCTTGGCGCAATTGTCAATCGGGATGTGTATATTTGGCAAAGGGAAGTTATCTTTCAGACTGGCCCGGTTGAGATCCTGGCAGTCGACACAGACTCTGACCTTCCCATCCATCTTCGGCACTGGCACAATATTGGCTAACCATGTTGGGCACTCAACCACCCTAAGAACCTTGGCTTTGATCTACTTGGTGACTTCTTCCTTGATTTTCAAACTCATATCGGGCTTGAGCTTTCTGAGCTTTTGCTTTACCGGCGGACATATTGGATCGGTTGGCAGTTTGTGAGCCACAATAGACGTACTCAGACCAGTCATGTTGTCATACGACTAGACGAATATGTCCTCATACTCCTTTAGAAATTCTGTGTATTCTTTCTTCTCCGATGGCGATAGGTGAATGTTGATTCCCGTTTCCTTGACGTTTTCTGCATCTCCCAGGTTGACAATTTCGGTCTCATCCAGGTTGGACTTAGGTCTGTTCTTAAAGTTCTCAACTTCTTTGACAATCTCGTCAGGTATGTCATTTTCCTCTGAATCAATGTCCGTTTGTTGCGTTATCTCATTGCATGTCACTATCATTGGTTCATCAAGATAAGTAATAGTAATGTTGTATTGGTAAAGTAAGGAGGAAAACGATAGCGATAAATATTAATTCATAAGAAAAATCAAACATGCTTTTGATAGATTGAATAACTGTTTTGAACATTGAAGATCTTATCGTCGAGATTTGAAAATGCGAAAAGAAAATCATTTAGTAAATAAAATAGTGAACAGTGCTTGTTTTAGCCTTGCTAGCCCGAGGCTCGTCGGGCTCTGGTTGTCCTGATGGTCCAATTCTAGAGATATGCCCCTCTGCTCACAGCCTGTATGGAAGGGCCTTCCTCTCCCTCCTCCTCGAGAATAACACAACAGTCCATGCCACTGTCCTCTAGAAACAAGTTTTTCACTGCTGCAAGTGTTTCTTCTTCATCTGACCCATAAATAATGCCGGCCTGTTGGAAAGTCTGCTTCAGATGCGGTATTGGCTGCTCTAGTGGGTAGTAAGGATCGTGCCATGGTGGTGACCAGCTATTGAATTCTTCCTAGGTGTATTCATATCCCAAACCAAAGGTAGTGTCATGTTTCTTAAGTTTTATGGGTTTAGAGATCCCTTGGAGGTTCTTGCCAAGCCCTTTGCCAGGTTCGTACCCACTCCAACTCAGTACACTCTCAATTTTGTTATCCCACCATTTATCTTTGTCGACAGCATTGACCCGCTCGATGTGGTGGTAAGTTTCTCCACCCAGCTTCCTTCTTCCCCCGATTGCTGGAATGGTCTGGCGACTGTATATAGGGTTGCAACCGTCGCCGTGAATGATCACTTCCTGGTGATTCCATTCGAACTTTACTGCATGATGCAGCGTTGATGTTACGGCCCCAGCAGCATGAATCCATGGTTGTCCTAGCAGCAAGTTATAAGATGCTGGCACATCTATCACCTGGAAATCGACCTTGAACCAGGTTGGTCCCATCTACAGGCATAGACTAATCTCATCGATGGTGGACCTCTGAGAACCATCAAAGGCTTTCACATTGATTTCTCCATCCTTTATCTCATGCAGCCCTTTGCCCAATTTCTTGAGTGTTACCAGCGGTCAAATATTAAGACTGGAACCTCCATCGATTAGGATCCTGGTGATGAAATAATCTTCGCGTTACACGGTGATGTGCAATGCTTTGTTGTAACCTAGCCCTTCAGGTGGCAGCTCGTCCTCATAAAAGGTGATCTTATGGCTTTCCAGCACTTGTCCTACCATATTATCCATTTCCCCGCTAGTGATGTTACTTGGTACGTATGCTTCACTCATCACCTTTAACAGAGCATTCTTGTGTGTCTTGGAATTTTGTAGCAAAGAGAGGATGGATATTTGTGCCGGCGTCTTGTTTAACTGGTCGATGACCAAATATTTCTTGGCCTGTATTTTCCTCCAAAGTTCGTCCGAACCTGTCTCAATGAGGGGTGGCCGCTTGGAGGCCTATTTGCTTGATTCAGCTAGATGTTCAGGGGTATAGACTCTACCAGTTCACTTCATACCCTGTGCTGTGACAGTTTCTTCAATCCTGGCCTTGCCCTTCCTTCTCGCCTCGGCTGTATAATCCTAGGGTACAACATTTGTATAGAAGGGTGGCATGGCTGACATCGCCACTGGGATCAGCGCGCCTATCCTCACTTTGAATGGAACATGTGCTTTGGGTGGCAAGACTGCAACCTCAAATGGGTGCGAGTGCATTAGCCGGAGATGTGAATTCAGCCTCAATTAGTGCCGGTGCTTTTGCGGATGGGGCTGCTTCAAATTCAAGAGGTGTAGACATGTTCACCTCGGCGTCCTCAGACGGTTGGATCTGAACTATGATCGGATTGAGAGTAACTGTTGGTTTCTTTGGGTCATCACCTTCTGCGATCAACCCGATAGATCCCTCGGGATCCCAGTCATCTTCCACTTCAATCATGTGGATACCTCCACCATTATGGTCTGGCAGAGGGTTGTTGCGGTCGTTTGGAGCGGTTTCCTTTGCCACAATGATCTTGTTATCAATCAAAGACTGTATCTTGTCTTTCAAGGAGCGGCATTCATCGATGGTGTGCCCTTTCATGCCGAAGTGGTATGCACAGGACTTATTTGGGTTAACCCATTGAGAAGGATTCTCAGGGGTTGTAGCAGGGATGGGGGTGACATAACCAGCAACTTTGAGCCTCTCATACAGCTGGTCAATGGGTTCAACGATGGCTGTATATTGTTTTAGAGGTCTGCGATCAACATTAGGTCGGGGTCTAGGGAAGTTTTGGCGTGCAGGGGGTGATTGATAATGGGATGGTTGAGCATTGTAAGTTTGGTAGACATGAGTGGGTTGTGAGTATCTTGGTGAGCTAGGTTGATATGTAGGAGGTGGAGATGGCTGATAAGTTGGTGATAGAGCTTGGTATGAGGGTGCTTGGTAATTTGGGGTTGGTTGGTATATGAGTGGAGGTGTTGGGTAAGCTTGGTATTTAAGGGGAGACTTGGTCTTTTGTGCAACCATCACAGCCCCTACGTCCATTTTCTTGGACACACCGCTGGACTGTAAAGCCTTATTCATAGCTTGCAAGGTTTCGAAATTAGTAACCATTCCACTTCTAACACCTTCTTCAATTCTTTCACCTAATTTGATAATGTCGGAGAACTTGTGGTTCTCAATCACCATCAGTCGTTCATAGTACTGCGGGTCCTGAGCCCGGACAAAGAACTTGTTCATTTGCTCCTCTTCTAAGGCGGGTCTGACCTTAGCAGCTTTGGACCTCCAGCGAGTAGCATACTCGCGAAATGTCACAGTGGGCTTCTTCTTTAGATTCTGGATATAGAACACGTCTGGCGCATTCTCAGTATTAAACCTGAACCTGCCCATAAAGTCAAATTCCATGCCTACCCAGCTTGACCACTTCTTGGGATCTTGGCTGATGTACCAAGATAATGCATCTCCTTTCAAACTACTCATGAACAGCCTCATGCGGATCCTTTCATCCTTCCCTACTCCAACCAGCTTGTCGCAAGAGGTCCACAGATAGACCCTTGGATCACCCGTGCCATCAAACATTTCGAACTTAGGTGGTTTTTACCCCTCAGGCAGTTCGACATCCGGCCGTATGAAAAGGTCCTCATAGTTTAGCCCCTCGATTCCTTTGCTTCCCTCAACTCCTTGAATCCGGCTGGTCAGTTTCTTAAGTTCCTCGGCCAAGTTCCTGATAAGCAGATCCTTTTTATCAGGCTCAGGTGTGCAGGAGATAGGTTGGGTGGAGTGTGGCATGGTCTCCACGTAGATAGGATTGTTATGGTGGCCTGGTGTATGGGCGTGGAAATGTTCGTTTGCGGAGTTCTGAGGTTCTGGGATGAGTAGTGCAATGTTGTTTGGGGTATGGCAGGTGTTACATTGGTTCTTTGGTGGAGCAGCGAGATGATTCTGCTTTTTTGGGATATTTTCAGGAGGTGTAGGGTTTTGAGCATTGGGGAAGTTGGTATCTGGGGTGCTGAGGGAAAATGACTGGTTTGCCAGATTCAGAACCTGATCGAGCTCTTCCTGGAACTTCAACAGTTTCTATTCAAGTTGTGACACATTCTCATTAGGAACCCGAATACCATAGCCATCAGTGGCCTCTACCCGTTCAGCTATGTTCTCTTTCCTGATGTTATTCAAATCTTCCATTTTGTTCTTGCCTTTGCCTTTAATGGGACTAAGAGGAGGAGTGAGTGGAGGGCCCATGGATCTTGTGAAATAAGATGATGATGCCAGAGTGCACGAACTAACTTTTGGGGAGAGGAATAATAAAACAAAAATAAAAAAACAAAAGGTAATCAAGATAGTAAGGATTATAAAAAGTATTGCAATTTCTAAACACATAATGCAGGAATGTATCGCGCGTCCTAATTTGGGAACCTCTTTGTGCCCGAGGTAGGCCGAGCGAGAAATAGAATTGGGGAACTTTTTAATGCTAAATGCCTCATTTTATTGATAAAAATAGGGGAATCCCAAAATGACACTAAATAAGCAAGAAATAAAAGTCACAAATAGCCATTGGCCTTATTACATTCATAAGGCGAAAAAAGTAAATTCCTATCTATTTGGTCCCAGAAGGACCTTCCCCAGATTCGGCATTCTTGGCTCTATCGAACAGCTTCCCCAGTTCACGAAGTCCCAGCAACAGGTATGCTCTGGCTAGATGTCCACCATCGGTTCCTTCAGCCCTTTGACAGTCTTCAACCCTATTGAGAAACTTCCCCTCCAGTTTTACTATGCCTCGCTCCAAGTACCCTATCCTTTTGTTGGCGCTGATAGCCATGTCTTTCCATTCCTCAATCAGCTTCTGGTTGGATTCTTGTATCTCACGGTGTTCTCTCTCGCATTCACGGATCCTTTTGCGCTGCTGGTTGTACTTGACTTGCGCCTCGACCTTTTCATCTATAATTTTGTGACCTCGAACAAACCCTGGCTGGCTCAGACTATTCCAATTGTCTTCCAACCAACCCGAATAGAAAGGGGTACAACCGGCATGATATCTGTCTGGCTCGATGGTGTCTTTCCCCATTACGATCTTGCAGTGCCACATGTGTTGGGCTTGGCACTTGTGGGGACTATCATCATTTTGGAAGTCAGCTCGAAAATGGCTCATCTTGTCAACTCTAGGTATGGTTTGCTTCCTACCTGCTTGCCTCATAACTCGAAGAGGAACGTAAGGGTATGTTCCTCTTAGACCAATCAGTATCAGGAAAGGTGCATCTCTGGATCGGGCGATGGACTCCTCTGTCGGAAACCACTCGAACATCCATTGAACTTGTTCTTCAGTCAGATTATCAAAGAGCTCAACCCATTCCTAGGCATTCTCAGGCTGAGCGAACATGTCGGGGATGTAATTCATTCGCTTTGGGTGGTGGAAAGCGATGTGATCATCCTAGACCCTTCGCTGAATTTCTTGCCGGTATTCGCCCTTTTGGAGATGCTCCATGAGCCAAAGTTGAAGTAGTAGATTGCATCCTTCAAAGTGTTTTGCTCCTCGTTGACACTTTTCTAAGGCTCGGTATATGTCTGCAATGATCATGGGTACAATGCTGAATGTCTTTCCACCAATCCCCTCCATTAGGGTCTTGGTTACCATAGCCAGCCTAGTATGAATTCTCCCTTTCTTCATTGGAAACACAATCAGACCTACAAAGCAAAACATGAAGACGAAAACCCTACGATGGATATGTCCCAAGGATGTGATGGCAAACTCGCCATGGTAGGTACGGTATGATTTGCTGTGACTGTACCTTTCATACAAGTAGTCAAAAGGGATGTATGATTCCTTTAGGCATACCAATTCTGCCTTTTTCTTTAGACCCATCATTTTTAGGAAACCCTTGCCTGTGCGGTTCTCGGGCATTAGCAAACCCGGGATTTCCCACACTAGACTGGCCAGTCCTCCTATCTCTTCTAGCAAAGGCGTCATTTCAATGTACCCAAAGCGGAACACGACCCTTTCACAATCCCAAAATAAGGTAGCAGCTTCTACTATCTTGTTGTTAGGCTGGATCTCCAGGAGGGATGGTAGATTACCCAGATGTTTTCTGACGAGGGTTTTGTCACTAGAATATAAATCTTCCCACCAACTTAACAATCTTGGGTGGATGTTGGTGACCATGCCGAATCTGGGGACTTCATGCCTCATCTTTTTGTAAGGCAAACAACGTTAGGCCCTTACCCCCACCAGACTCGACTATTTAACATCAACAATTAGCATGAAGCATTTAGTTCTCCAAATAAATGCACAGAACGTGATGATGTCCGTTTGGATTTAGGGAAACCAAGTGGACTTTGGACAAGGCTATCTTAAAGGATCATTATGTGGACAACATAACTGACCCTGCTAGGTTTGACCATGATGCATGCACAATTTAAACAGAGTAAGGTTTCTATGGGGTTTTAGACTGGTACCCTTGAGCGGACAGCTCAAGGGGGAAGGCACGGAACTGTCGACTGCACCGTTGATCGACTAGTATTACCGCAAATAAGCCTTTGCGAATTTAGGGGGTTAATGATATAGGAAGGGCGCAACCACTCATCAAGCGTTGCTATAGTATTTTTTTGGCAAGAGTGGAGTATGATGTTGAGCATGATTATGCAAAAAAATTAAAAGCATGTTGACATGTATTTGTACGTAAAGAAAGCAATAAATATAGCGGTTTCATAATTTAAAGCAGTAGTTAAAGGAAATAAACAAGGAAGATATGTCAGTTTTACTTTTGAAGAAGAAATTAAATGCTTAATGAAATTAAACAAGAAATTACACATAGGAGGGGGTACAAATTCACAAAAACGGTATGAAATGGTAAAAGCCTAAAGGTCCCCAGCAGAGTCGCCATGTTGTCGCGCCCCCTTTTTCCTTTCCTCACGCAGGGAATAGGGTTTATGACATTTTGGTATGGGACAACTCTTTCCTTTTGGGAAAGGGGTTTGCATTTTTGAAGAGTCGCCACTAACGATTTAAGGTGTGTTAGGGCACATATAAGGTTCATCTATAAATACGTTTGGTAACCAGAGATAGGGTAAGGGCTTGAAATTATCCTAAGGGGAAGGTGTTAGGCACCCCTCAGGATCCACCAGTGTGGTTCCCAGCCAGACAGTTTTTGTGAGTTTGTACCATTAGCAAGTAAACAAGTATAGCTCAAATAGTAGGGGATTTAAGTTTAAACACACAAGTGTAAGAAATCAACTAATGAAAAAAAAGCTAGGTTTTGAAAAGGATTACAAGTTAAGCATATTTGCGAGTATAAAGGGGAGTCCTAGGTTTGTTCACTATATGGGTCACATCAGTATAATGCCCGGTAATCACTTCTTAGAAAGGGGCTACGCGTGGCATTAGCGCACCGGTCATCATATCCATATCTACCATTTTCCGCCCCGTGAAGGTAAGTAAAGTGAGGGTTTGTCTCGTCCTTCATTGCATGCTTTTACCCGTCCCTTCCTATCAGTCCCGGAGGAATTTAGGACTCCTATCCTATAAGAAGGAGGTTCTAGGCAGACTCTCAGGTTTAAAGGCGAAATACTAAGGCGAGATACAAAACAAGTAGGACTGCAATTAAAGGGGAGCATGGAAGATAAACGAAAGGCTCAAATACACCTCCACAGGTAATGCACATTGACAGCATGACTCATACACAATTAAAGTCTGAATTTAAATCCTATGCATGGTATCTAAGCGATAACAGCAGAAACAAATCT
This sequence comes from Nicotiana attenuata, assembly GCF_001879085.1. Classification (NCBI taxonomy): domain Eukaryota; kingdom Viridiplantae; phylum Streptophyta; class Magnoliopsida; order Solanales; family Solanaceae; genus Nicotiana; species Nicotiana attenuata. Next base: position 111,695 of record NW_017671971.1, on the reverse strand, counting down.
ATTACATGACTCAGAAAAGAAGTCTGAATCAGGCTTGCCTACTGATTCTAACAACTGATAATTAAACATTGATAGTAGAGACGGTTCTGGTTTTATTTAAATTTGGTTTTATTTAAATTTGGTTTTATTTAGAGTTAACAAGAGAATCATGCTTGGAATTAGAATAGTAACAAGACATAGGGACGGGGTATGGGAGTAGTCATGCAGGGGTCTATTACACATAATGACTTGGTGTTAACCAAGTACATTAGGAGACATATTAGTTGAGGGACATAAACAGACACTCAAGTAGACATACTGATTATATTCGAACAAGAGACGGCAGAACTTAAGCATGCTGCGTACAGCAGTAGACAAGAAGTGCAATTAAACAACATGAGTCATTAAGTTAGTGAAAAAAGAGACAGGGATTGACAAACAATGGAGCACATAGAGTTGAGTTTCAGAATTGAACTAGGAACATACCAGTTAAGGAAGCAAAGTGCAGAAAAAGTAAAGCAAGTAGAGTTCCACAGTCTAGCCTTGGCTTTCAGCCGTCTAGACAAGCAATAACACAAGTAGTAGAAAAAGAAGAGAGAGTTTTGAGTGTGTATGTGTGTGTTCTGAACCTATTGTTCGTGTCTAAGACTGTAGAAGAGAGTCATTTATATAGTGGTTTGAAAACTAGTTCAAATAAGGCAAGAATCAATTCTTCAGTAATTATGGAACTCAGCATAAAAAATTGGTTCGAATCTCCCTTTGATTAAGGGAGTCAGTGTGAATGGTAAAAGGGCAGGTGACAAGTAAGGAAAGAAATCATACACGGTTGGAGTATAACAAGTAAGGAAAGATTTCAAAAGATAGTACCAGTATAGAACAGGTAATTATTCTAGGTTCAGAAGGTTTTCAAACTAAGGAGACAATCAGTAGCAATGCAGACAAGGCAAAGAGAATTAATTAAGGTAAGCAACTAATCAAATCAAGTGGAAAGGTAGGGGTCGAGATTCAGTAGCATAGAGTAGGACCAAATTCATAAAGCCCTGATTAAGGACACAACTTAGTAGAAAAATAAGTATCATAGCAAAATAGGGTAAGGAAATCAATCACCTTAACAAACGGGCAAAGTTTTTTTAGGCTCTTTTGAAAGAAAATTTTCAATCACCATAGATTAAGGAAACCATACATGATCAAAAGGGAGTCATGACTCTATACTTTCAACATATAAATAGAGGAAGTCCACAGATGTAGCAAGAAAATATATTTGAAGCATAGTCACAGAAAGAAGCAAAAGATGAACAAATTAAGTGAACACAGTCATGCAAATGCGACATAAGTGGGCTAAGGATTCAGGAAAACATATTCGAAGCAGGGTAATCTCAGGACTCAAGTAAGCAGGCTAACATACAGACACGGAGTAAAGAAAGCATGCTCACACTTAGAGAGGCAAAGTAAGAAAAATTACAGAAACAAAGTAAAGAGAATCTTAAAAGAAAGGGCTTTTAACAGAGTCAAGTTAAAAGTAGTAAGAGCAGAAAATCAATCAAAACAAACAAGGGAAAGGGTTTAATCATAACGAAATCAGCTAGAACATGCGTAAAAGAATTCTGAGAAATCCTAGTTTTAGAAAAGAATGACTAAAATCGAAATAGTCAGTTAAAAACAGGAGATTTTATAGGAAAAAGCTTGATAATACTTGAATCATCTCAGATCTAGAAAGATCTGAGAAGAATCGAACAACAGTGACTTTAGGGTTTCGAAAACTAGTAAAGATGAAGAAAAATCGGTTAAAAAACTCATGGATACACCTAGATCTAAGACAGATCTAAAGAAAAAGTGAAAAATCTCAAGAGCTAGGGTTTCAGAAAACCTTGAGAAGATGAGAAAACTTTAGAACGTTACCGGTTTTAGCCGGAAAAGTCATGGATCCTACTCGAACAGCCATAGATGGCCGAAAAATGGCATGAAAGACCATGGATAGACTCTCGGAGAGTTTTGAACAAGGTCTGGACTAGATCTCTTCGAGATCCTTCCATGAAATCACAAAAACGAGCAACCAGGAGACGTAGGAGACAAGTATATGTCTCAAACAACCCTGGGAGCCCAACGAGTGAGGATCGAAGGGATTAGGCAGGTTTTAGGTGGCGCCGACTAGGGTTAGGTTTAGGTCTCAGAGAGAATTGGAGGGAAAGGGATTCAAAGGCGGCTCAAAATGAATAATGGGGTAGGGTTTTGGGGGGTCGTTGGGTTAAAAAAGGTAAGGAACAAGGTGGACCGTTGATCTGGGAGATCAACGGTCGAGATTAGAGAGGGTAGTTGGGGTTTCGGGTTTGGGTATGGGTTAAAAGGCGTGGGTCGGTTTTAATTATAGATTGGGCTGGAAATTGGGGCCCTGATTTGGCTATAATTGAAAGACCCTTTTGGCTATAATTTTAATAGCCAGTTTTTCCCTTTTTAATTTATAAAAACAGTAAATAGTTTCTGAAAAAAATTATTTAAAGTTCTAAAATGATTTAGAATACATAATTAGCGATTTAAAAATACATGATCCAATTTTATGCATATAAAACATAATTAAATCATAAAAGGGCTAATATTGTAATTATGTGCAATTTAACTTTAAAAATACTAAATTTAATTATAAAAAATATATAAAAATTACCTTAGCCATATTTTGGCATAAATATAGAAATCCAATAGATGAATTATCAAAATAATAATTTTGGAAATAATTATTGGGGATTTTATGAATAAAAAGAAAAAAAATAAATCAGTTTAAAACCCTTAAAAATAAATAAAACCCTGGGCATGCTTATATATGCATGTATATGCTATTTTGAAGGTATTTTGCATATTTCAAATATATAGGGAAAATTGGATATGAACACCTATTCCTAAAGCAGTTTTTGGCCCGCTCACTTAGGAATTCTCGAAGGTGCTCGTTGTTGATTAACCGAGCAACTTCTTCTCTTAAATATCGGCAATATTCAATCCTGTGACCGTGAGTGATGTGATACTTGCACATCAAATTAGGATCTCTTTGGGTAGGGTCGGACTGCTATGTCGGGGCCACTTGGTCTGCTTGATGCGCCATATGGCTGACATTATGCTGGCAGTGTCCACGTTGAAGTTGTACGTCAATAATCTCGGTTCTTCTCTACTTCCGAGCGGCCTGTCAAACCCACTTTTGCTCACCAAACCTCGGCTACTGGGCCCTCGATCGCTTCTCTTCTCCCTCCTTGTGGCGTGAAGCCCGAATCCATTCCCCCTTCGATTTGCGCTATGCGGTTAGTATCGATCTCGGACCGGCCTCGGCACCTGATCAACGGCTCTCTTAGATCTGTCATCGGCCCTGATAGGGAAAATAGACCCTGAAGGGGCCCCGAGTTGGTCGTCCTCGACCCTGATCTTCGACTGGTACCTATTATTGACGTCGGCCAAAGTTACCACCGGGTACTTTACCAAATTTTGTTTTAGCTATTGAGAGGCTAAGGAACTTCGGTGGTTGAGCCCCTTAGTGAATGCTTGAACAACCCAATCATCCGCAATCGGTGGTAGGTCCATCCGTTCCATCTGGGATCTTGACACGATCTCCATGAGCATCTCTTTATCCCTTTGTTTGACCTTAAAAAGATCTAACTTTCTGGTCTCAGCTTTGATGGCCCCGACATGGGCCTTTACGAAAGCATCTACAAGTATAACAAACGAGTCAATAGAATTGAGAGGCAAGTTGCGATACCATATCATCGCTCCCTTGGACAAAGTTTCCCCAAATTTCTTCAGCAACACCGACTCGATTTCATCATCTTCCAAATCGTTCACATTGATCACGCACGTATAGGAGGTCATATGGTCATTCTGGTCCGTGGTCCCATTATATTTGGGGATGTCGTGGATGCGAAACTTTTTTGGTATCGGTTTTGGTGCTGCACTCGAGGGAAAGGGCTTTTAGATAAATTTTTTTGAGTCCGGTCCCTTTAGTATCGACCCTGGAGTTGTATGTTTACTCCTTGTCGTTGGCCTCAATCTTTTTCTCGCCCGAATCCACCTGTTAGGTTGATGCCTCGAGCATATTCATTACCTCAGAAGTTACCCCGGTCTCAGCTTCCCCCGATCTCTCGGTAATTTATTCGTCTCTTCGTATGCTTCCCTGGGTTTGTTTGGGTTCAACCCTGTTGGGGGCATGGTTTTGATTCTGTAACTGTGTGATTGTCGCTTGTTGAGCCTGTAACATTTTGCAAATCGGTCGCAGGCTCATCCTGTCATCCCCACCTTCGGGAGCTTCTCGAGTTATTGGTTGGGGTCCTCCGCAAATGCTGTTTTCAGGATCAGTTGGCAAATAGATATTGATTGCCACTTGCGAGTTAGCATCGACCAAGTCAGCGGCTGGTATGCCGTTAGTATATGTGGGAAGCACATCATTACTGGGCACCATGTTATTAATTTCATCGTGATGGCCTAACTCAACGCCAACGTTCAAGTGAGAAGACTGAGGGTTTGATATTTTTAGATTGACATGGAATTAAGATCTCAAAGAACAGGCGTAAAATAGGGCGTGTTATAGAGATTCGTATTACATCACCACTATTATCCTTATCCCCACGATGGGGGCTAAGTTGTTTACCCCAAAATTGGATAACAATTGAATTTGTACGCGGTTTAAAGGATACATGATTTAATTTAACACAAACAATTATTAATAATAGATAAATAAACTAAAGATGAAATAAACAATCAAACCACTCGTAATGTTAAGGGAAGGACTGATCTTGGATTGAATAATGAGCTCGTCCTCGATTGTGCCCTCGATTTAGGCACGGTCATGAATAAAGAACAGAACTAGTGAACAAGCTGTCAACAATAGCTTAGAGAACAAAAATAAAGTTTTATTATCTTGGAATACGTGTTGCCATATATCAAATACAAGACTAACTTCCCTTTATACAGTAGGAGAGTTTCAGCCATACTATACTTTTCGCGCCATGATATCCAGTTAAGGGCGGGTATCACGGACCTTTATCTGTCATGCGTAACCATTCAAGGTGTCTCCCGAGGTCTAGAAATAACACTCGGTTCGGGCCCGTCGCTTTACCATGTCCAATGCCAGATATACTGTTCACTCTTTCGGGGTCTCGATATGAAAGACCTTTTGCCTCGACTGCCACCTCTCGGCTCTGTGCTCCCCCTCCATTCTCTCATCGAGGAATCGGGGTATACTTTGCCCCTAATTTTACAGCACACAATTTTAATGATAGACAATAACTTAATTCTAATTGCAGGAAACCAATCCCAAAGAAGGAAGTCACAAGAATTGGAAAGATTCTAGTAGAAGATCTGAAAGCAAGAATCAAGGAGTCGAAAGTGCGAGGCAATATCTAGAAGAAAAACTCAAGGAGTAAATATGTTGTGTTTGCGAGCTTCACGAAAAACAGTTATTTGATTCAGCTATTTACAGAAGGCAATCAATCAATTGGTATAGAAGATCAATCAATTAGTATAGAAGATCTATAGAGAATATTCAATCACGCATCACAGAGAATATTCAATCTCAACGGCTTGCGAAGATATGGAAATCAAGGAAGCAACAAAAAGAAGTTCCATTCTATTCCTGGAAGAAAATCATCTTGATTGATTCTGAGAATCAACTCCCATGGGTTGCCTTTCATCCATGGAACTATCACGCTGTGAAGAATGTAGACCAACTCTCTTTCTATCTCTCTTTCTCCCTCTCTCTCTCTTCTCTCTCTCTCTCTCTCTCTCTCTCTCTCTATATATATATATATATATATATATATATATATATATATATATATATATATATATATATATATATATATATATATATTTGAAGATGCAAAGGAAGGACATACTTTGATCGAACCGATATCATTCTCTTTGTTCAACTTCAAACAAGCACTGTAGTCTGCTATAGATTCATTGTGTAATTAGGATAGAAGAAAGAGAGAAAAATCACTGGTGAGGCATTGTATCAAGGGGAGGGGAAAGAAAAAATCTAGTGATGAAGTTGTTGGTGTATAACAACACCAACCCATCTGTACCAACCAACTTCATACTTGAAAGAGAATACCCTTGCAACCCAAGGGGATTGGACGTATGATTCATTCTGAATCCGAACCAGTATAAAACATCCAGTGTCATTTACTTTCTGCAGTCTATTTCCCTGTATTTAATTTACATTTTATACCAAAAGTCCAGTCGACTAGAACGCAAGTTAGTCGACTAACTCGTAAAAAAAAGAAAAATTACAATTCACCCCCCTCCCCCTTGCACTTTCAATTGGTATTAGAGCGGGTCTCACATTTTTGCTTAACAACTTGTGAGAAAAGATCATGAAAAATCAAGTAACTTTGGAGAACTCTTTTAAGAAGGAACGTCGCAAGTCAGGCCATCATATCTCAAGGGAAACACTTATCAATAAGGTAAACTATCCACTACCAATAGCAGCTCGACCATCCGCTGATCCTAAAGATATAGATGAATACACAGACAAGCAAATGGATGTTGTTTAAGTTAATGCTAAAGCACAAAACTTTCTATATAATGCCATTACTAGAGAAGAGTGCGAGAAAATTTCAAGTTTTGATACTTGATAAGTTGAGATTTTGACTACTTATTAGTGCCTTTTAGCTTTCGTTTCATTCCAGAAGCGTTTAATTGTGTGGTCTGAACTCAAGGACAAAAACAGGCACAGAAGCTCAAAGTGCGGAACGCAGAATATCATCTGTCGCAGATAGTGAAGACACGCTTATCAGAGACAAGTGCAAAGTGCGGTCCGCACATGAAATGTGTCGACGTAGAAGCTAAGCAAGAGCAAAAGTTCAGAGAGTTTGCATATCCAGTTCAAAGGACGTGCGGACCATACAATTATTATGCGACCGCAGAAGATCAGCTATGCGGTCGCAATTGCATTTGTGCGGTCTGCATAAGAGCCTTGTGCGGCCGCACCCAGAAATGTGCGGACCGCGGAAAATGAGAGATGCGGCCGCAGTTCAGAATTGCGCGTCGGCAAGATTCAAATCCTGTTAAGCTGAAGCAAAGTGCGGACCGCACATGGAATTGTGTGGCCGCAGAACCTCCGAAAGGGAATTTTTGTCCGAAAATTCCAGCCTTGTATAAATAGAAGAGTTTCACTTATTTAGGTCAAGTTTTGATAATCTGCAGCCACAGTCGACATTTTTCTTTACCCTCTTTAGTATTTTTTGCCATTTTGAGCTTTGTGAACATAGATTTCATTATTTTAATCATCAATATGTGTTTAATTATCATTTCTTCTTCTACTTCTTCTGTTATAAGCATAAGTAGCTAGATTTTCACTAAGGTTGTGACCCAATCCTAGAGTGTAAACTTAATGGGTGTTTGATTTATTGCTTGTTTATGGTTGGGTTTTTATTGTTTAGCCTTGTTCTAGCTATTAATTGTAGAATTAATGGTTGTAAACATTTGTTCATGCCTATTTGACTAGGTCTCTACTTGAGAAAGAGAGACTTAGTATAGGAAAACTTGGCTAACAATAAATCGGGATAAATCAAGAGATTGATAGTCCCAATTAAAGGGTTGAACCTAGAGATAGTAAAACCCGACTTGAGATTTTTTTATCAACTGTTTTGTTCAATACCCGTTTGGACTTGAGAAAGCTGAATTGGGAAAAATCACTCTCTTACCGAGAGGTATTGAAGGGGTATTTGAGTGTTGATAGCTATAATACACCCACCCCAACCAAACAAGCTTTAAAGTTTAAAACCTGTTAGGCAAACACCTAGGTGAAGGTCATAGCCCTAGGCTTCTTATATCATTTGAAAAACAACAAAAGCAATTTCTTAGTTCTAATTCTTAGTTGGTAATCTCAGTTTAACTTAGACTTAAAAACAACCCAATTCTGTGGAAGTGTAATTTGAGATAATTCTAGCTCTTTCACTAAAGTATATACTCCTAAGTTCCATTCACATCTCCCAATGGAAAATCGACCCTGACACTTTTGTTGGGTATTTCTATTGCATCGACCATTTTATAACCTCAAATAGAGGTGTGACTTGGAAGAGATAAATTTTTGGGGCCGTTGCCGGGGAGCTAAAAACGAATTTAGCTATATATTTGGTTTTTTTGTGTGAACTGTCTTCTTTTCCTTTTATGTTACTAATTTTTCTGTGAATCAATTGTAGGTGCAACAATGGCCCTCAACAATGATCAACTCGGAAACATGTCTATGGGAGATGTGGACGTGGAAGATGACCAATTTGAAGAGGTTCCTCTTGAACCTCAAGAAAATAAATGAGGTCGACCGCCTCAAGACAATGTCCCAGTTCCACCCCCACCTCCACCAAGAGCGGCTCCACACCGGGTGTTGCGGAATGAAGGGTATGCAAGTGCCATAGTCCCGCCCCGCATTAGGGCGGGCAACTTTCAAACCACGAATGTATTGCTCAAATTAATAAAGCAACGGGGATTCTTCACCGGGGCTCCGAGTCAAAATGCATACAAATACTTGAAGGGGTTTGTGGACACTTGTCAGGGGAGGGGGGGAGTAAACAGGCAAACGTCTCCGAGGATGCTTTAAGGTTGAGGCTATTTCCTTTCTCTCTACGGGGGAAAGCCTTGGATTGGTTAGAGAGATTGCCAAACCATTCCATCCTACATGGGATTAATTGGCGGAGAAATTTATTTCTAAGTTCTTTTCGCCCGGGCATATGGCTACTCTTAGAGATAAGATTCTAGCATTCAAACAAGAGCCCAATGAGCCGTTGCATGAAATATGGAAGAGGTATCGAACAATGGTCAAAGAGTTCCCCAATAATAACTTGACGGAGGTTATGATTTAACAAACTTTCTATCGGGGGATCAATACTACCAATCAATGCGTGGTCAACCAACTTGCTGGTGGAAATTTCATGATAACGACGTATGCTGAAGCTTGTGAGATTTTAGATGAAATGGCAGATACTTCATCAGCATGGAAAAATAGAGCAAATGTTCCTCAAGGTGTTCCGAACGTGATTCACATACATAAAGAATTGCATGATCATGGGAAAGTCATTGCCTAGTTGACGACCACAATGAATCAATTAGCTAAGGCTCAAATTCAACAAGTGAAAAATCCCAAACAAGTCAATGCAATGGAGGGAGTCAGAATAATGGTGAACAAAAGAAGGCCCAAAGGTCTGCCAGTGCAAAACTGGGTGGAGAATTATGTACAAGAAGATACTGGGTTTGATCAAGATGAATCTTACAATAAACAAGAGGAGGAAGTGCAATACGTGAACAGCTTCCAAGGGCAAAGAAACAACTCTCAAGGCCCGAATCAACAACAATGGCGACCTCAAGGTAATAAAGGTAATTGTAATTCTAACAACCAAGGTAGTTGGAATGGTGGTAAGAATAAAGGGAATTGGAATAACAACATCCATCAAGGGAATTGGAGTGGTGGAAATAACCAAGGCAATTGGAGTGGCAACAGCCAAGGATATTGGGGAGGCAACAACCAAGGGGGATGGAACAATAATCAAGGCAATCAGGGGTCGAGCTTTCAAAGGTCCCGATGTATCAACAACCGAGCAACCCGCCTCCTTATCTTTCCAATGGTCCAAGTTCTTCCAACAATGAGATGGGACGGATTGAGAATATGTTCAAACAAATGATGGAGAAGAATGCTGACTCCGATGCTCAATAGCCTCACACAACACATCAATTCGCAACTTCGAAGTTCAATTGGGGAAAATCTCTCAAGCTGTAAACACTCATCCTAAAGGGGCACTATCAAGTGATACGGTGGTGATACCAAAGGGTGGGAACGACACGAGACATGCCATGACCGTTACTATAAGGAGTGGAAGAGGTAGGAATGCAAGAACCTCAAGTCAAAGGAAACTTGTGGATGATGAGCAAGTGGTACAAGAAGAGGAGACCCCGAACAATGTGGTGCAAGCAAATGATGAAGTGCGGATTGATATTGATGACAATGTGGAGGAAGCTCAAGAGGAAGTGAACCTGTCTAGAGCACATTGTTGACAAACGGGAACCAGTAGTGCAAAAGGCCAAGGCACCAATGCCTAGTCCTCCTCTGCCATATGCTCAAAGGCTTGCCAAGAAAAATGGTGAGAATCAGTTCAAAAAGATCACTGACCTGATGAAGAGTCTATCTATCAATGTGCCATTGGTTGAAGCTTTGGAGAAAATCCCCGGTTATGCAAAGTTTATGACGGATTTAGTGATAAAGAAGCGGTCGGTGAATTGCGAAACTATAAAGATGACTCATCAAGTGAGTGCAATTGTGCCTTCAATGGCTCCTAAATTTGAAGACCCCGGTGCTTTCACAGTTCCTTGTACCATTAGAAGTGCCAAATTTGCTAAAGCTCTTTGTGATCTTGGGGCAAGTATCAATTTGATGCCCTATTCGGTTTCCAAGACTCTGGGAAGTGGGCACCAAGACCTACATCTATGAGATTACAAATGGTTGATCGTACCATGAAGAGACCGTTAGGAGTAATTGATGACATGTTGGTCGTGTTGATAAATTCATTCTTCCGGCAGATTTTCTCATTCTTGATTGTGAGGTTAACTATGAGGTGTCGATTATTCTTAGGAGACCTTTCCTTGATACGGGGAAGGATCTAGTTGATGTTAAAGCCGGAGAACTTACCTTCCGGGTTGTTAATGAAAAAGTGGTTTCCATGTGTGTAAGTCTATGCGGCAACCCAATATCAATGAGGTATGCTCTTTCGTGGACTTGGTGACCGATGTGATTGTGGATGAAACAAGTGCGGAAGGAATACTGCCATTATGTGCTATTATTTTAATCCGAAAGTCAATCATTCCCAAATGTGATGAATGTAGATGATACATTGGAGGTCGTCTTGCTCAACTGTGATGATGAAGAGATGGAGGGTTATGTTGAATGTGTGAATTCTTTGCAAGGAATGGATTCGTGCACTTGTGAGTGCCGCCAATTATCCTTGGATCTGGAAAATAGAACAACTCCTCCTACAAAGCCTTCAACTGAGGAGCCTCCCATCTTGGAGTTGAAGCCATTGCCTCAACATATTCGGTATAAATTTCTTGGCCCTTCTTCTACTTTAGCAGTTATTCTTTCCTCTTGTTTGACTAACGTGCATGTAGATTCTACATTGGTGGTGCTACAAAAGAGGAAGAAGGATATTGGATTGACATTGGCGGAGATTCGGGGGATAAGCCCCGCATTTTTCATGCACAAGATTAACTTGGGGGAAGGTGCCAAACCATCTATTGAACATCAAAGGAGACTCAACGAAGCCATGCAAGAGGTTGTCAAAAAGGAGATCATCAAGTGGTTGGATGCCGGGGTTGTTTACCCCATTTCCGATAGTTCGTGGACTTCTCCGATTCAATGTGTCTCAAAGAAAGGGGGCATGACACACCAATGATAAGAATGAGTTGATTCCTACAAGAACGGTGACCAGGTGGAGAGTGTGTAGGGACTACCGTAAGCTCAACAAAGTAACAAGGAAAGACCATTTTCCATTTCCCTTCCTAGATCAAATGCTTGATAGATTGGCCGGTCGTGTTTTATATTGTTTCCTTGATGGATATTCCAGCTACAATCAAATTCTTATTGCTTTGGAGGATCAAGAGAAAACTACTTTCACATGTCCTTATGGTACTTTTACCTTCTCGCGTATGCCATTTGGGTTGTGCAATGCACCGGCGACTTTTCAAAGGTGTATGATGGTGATCTTCACGGACATGGTGGAGGATTACCTAGAAGTTTTCATGGATGACTTCTCGGTGTTCGAGAATTCTTTTGATGATTTTCTAGCAAACTTGGATAAAGTGTTGGCAAGATGTGAAGAAACAAACTTGGTGCTTAATTGGGAGAAATGTTATTTCATGGTTGAGGAAGGCATTGTCCATGGCCACAAGATCTCAAAGAATGGCATTGAAGTCGACAAGGCAAGATTGAGGTGATCTCTGAACTTCCACCTCCAACTTCAGTGAAAGGCGTGCGGAGTTTCAAAGGCCACGCAAGATTTTACTGGCGTTTCATCAAGGATTTCTCTAATGTAGTAAATCCGTTGTGCAAGCTTTTGGAGAAAGATGCTAAGTTCTATTTCAATGATGATTGCATGAGAGCCTTTGAATTGCTAAAACTCAAGTTAACTACTACTCCAATCATCACCGCTCCAAATTGGAGTGTTCCTTTTGAGCTCATGTACGATGCAAGTGATGTAGCAGTAGGGGCTGTTTTGGGGAAACGCATCAACAAGATTTTTTATCCGATCTAGTATGCAAGTAAGACCATGAATAGTGCCCAAGTCAACTACACCATTACAGAGAAAGAGCTCCTTGCCATTGTGTTTGCTATTTAGAAGTTCTGCATGTACTTGAAGGGTGCAAAAGTAATTGTCCATACGGATCATGCGGCACTTTGCTATCTTATAAGCAAGAAAGATTCCACAGCCCGGTTGATGAGATGGGTACTTTTGTTGCAAGAGTTTGTTATAGACATCCAACATCAAAAAGGGAGTTAAAACCAAATGGCGGACCACTTGTCTCGTTTGGAGGAGGAGGGGAGGCCGCATGATGGCCTTGAAATCAACGACTCCTTCCCCGATGAAAAATTCTAGGCTATTTCGATGAAAGTGGTGCCACGGTTCGTGGATTAGCAAATTTTCTTGTGAGTGGTATCATCCTAGATGAGTTCTCTTCAAACTAAAGGAAGAAGCTCAAACGGGATTGTCAAGACTATTATTGGGATGAACCATACCTTTTCCGAATTTGTACGGATGAAGTGATTAGACCATGGTGGAGCAAGAACGGCAGCCAAAGTGCTATGTTACAGCTTCTATTGGCCCACCCTTTACAAGGATGCAAGTAATCTCGTCAAGCGTGGTGATGAATGTCAAAGGGTCGGTGGAGTCTCAAAGAAAAATGAAATGCCCCGCACCACCATTTTGGAGATTGATATTTTCGATGTGTGGTGTATTGACTTCATGGGTCCTTTTGTGAGTTCTTGTGGAAACACCTACATCTTGGTCGCGGTTGATTATGTGTCCAAATAGGTTGAGACAGTTGCTTTACCCAACAATGAAGCGAGAAGTGTGGTGGCGTTTTTGAAGAAGAATATTTTTACAAGATTTGGTACTCCAAGGGCTATCATAAGTGATGGGGGATCGCATTTTTTCAACAAAGCTTTCGACACCTCATTCACCAAGTATGGTGTCACTCATAAAGTCATGACTCCCTATCATCCACAAGCAAGCGGTTAACTGGAAGTCTCCAACCGGGAATAAAGAGTATTTTGTCCAAAACAGTGAATGCTAACAGGACGGATAGGTCCAAGAAACTTTATGTTGCTTTATGGGCTTATAGGACGACTTACAAAACACCTATTTGAATGACTCCATACTGGTTGGCATTTGGAAAAGCTTGTTATCTTCTGGTGGAACTTGAGCACAAAGCCATGTGGTCTTTCAAGAAGTTGAATCTTGAGTGGGATATCGCCGCCAACTTAAGGGTGGCACAATTGAATGAGTTGGATGAATTTCGGTACCATGCATACACAAGTTCGTTCGTATACAAAGAGAAGATGAAATACCTCCATGAGAAGTACATTCGGAACAAAGAGTTTATAGAAGGTGATCTTATGTTGTTGTTCAATTCTCGATTACGGATGTTTCCCGGAAAGTTAAAATCTAAATGGTGTGGCCCATTTAAGGTTGCGAGTGCGACACCCTTTGGTGCATTGGACTTGAAGAATAAAATGATGAGGTGTTTAGAGTAAATGGTCACCGGGTGAAACACTATCTGGGAAAAGTTGGTGATGGCCACGTCGTGGCGGTAATTCATTTCAAATGATGGTAATATGCGTCATGCCGCGACGATAAATCAGGCGCTTCTTGGGAGGCAACCCATGTTTTTGTTTTTTTTCTTCTTCATTAGATAGATCTTATTTTGTGCTAACTGGTTTTGAAGTATGTTGCTGGAATGAGTGTGCTTTACAGGAACTGTGCTCAGAAAAAATGGCTAAGTATGGAAAAAGTGCAGACCGCACAATTTTGAACGCCATAGTAAAAGGGATCTGCGGCCGCACAATTCTTGCGCAGACCGCATAACTTGAGATGAAAAATTGCACACTCTCTGAAGTTTGCTTGTCAGAGAAATAGCAAAAGTGCGGCCGCACAAGGAAATTTGTGGTCCGCACCCGAATCTATGGTTGCACAAGGAAATCTACGGACCGTAAATCATCAAATGGTAATTGCACAACAGGTAACAAAGTGCAGACCGCAGAAGCAATTCTACGGGCGCACTCGTCTCTTGAACTCTTGGCCCAACCCGTTAAGTATAAATAGCAACCCTCATGCTACTGTCAAACTTTTACACTCTCTGAGAAATTAAAACACAGGCTAAAATCTTGCACAACTGATTCACTCATCTGCCACTTAATTCAACATCTTTGATCCTTCCTTAACACCACTTCATCACTGGTATGTTCAAATCATCTCAAAAAAATTTTAATTTTCTTAATTTAGTTTATAATTTGTCAAGTTATTTTTAGACCATTTGTCAAATTAATATCCATGTAGGTTGTAGATTGTGTTGGGTAAACTCTTAGTTGCTATTAGGGGGAATGGGTATTTGCCTATCATGATTAATTGCTACTACAATATCCAATTTGTGCATAAAATAGAAATCCTAAGAACTCTGGCTGATGAATTTGGAATTGTGCGGTCCGCAGAAATTCAACCGTGGCCACAGAAAAGTGTGTGCGGCCGCAGATCAGGGCATTCTCTGTCTTCAGAGAGTTTCCAGTTTTGAGGTACCCATTGTGTGGCTGAACTTTCAAATTGTATGGTCCGCACAACCCCACCTGCGGCTGCACTTGCAATTGTGCGGACCGCACTTCCCCACCCTGCACAATATTTTGTTCTGCAACTGTCTGCTATTCTGAACTTGATTTAGAACTGACTCCTGTTGCTGTTAACTGCAAAAAATGGTTAGGCCGCATGGTCATGATGATACATCAAAGGGGAGGGGTGAACCCTCCCGAGGTCGAGGCAAGAGCACTTTACCACTCACCTTACAAAGAGCTATATCCAAAAAGGCGACAACCGGGCGAGGTAGACCTGAAGAGCCCGCTGAATCAAGTTCATATGTCCCGTCTAGGGAAGCATCAGAGGGTGACTCTGTGCAAGAGTAGCCTAAAGCTCAATCACAGCCACAACAGCTTCAGGGGAGATTTTAGCTCTAAGACGAGCCTTCCACCTCAGAGAGCACTTCTGAGGGTTCGGAAGGTGAGAGTCAAGATTTAGGACCCTCATCTACACATGCATCCAACGCACCAGCTACTACAGTCGATGAGGATGATATCCCGGATGATGGCCGAGGGGGTGATACCAGTGTTGCCGACCTTGAGAGGTCGAAGATGAAAGATGTTTGGGAAGATAGGTTCTTTAGCCTAACTGCACTCAATAGATCCCGATAGTGGTTGCCGTCGAGATCGCTCACTCTTGAGCATCAGTTTTTATTGAAAGATCTAGACAAATACAACCTTGCGGTGTCGAGACAATTCCAGGAGAGTAATGGGTGGACATGGTTCACTCAAAGTGTGGTGGATTCCAAAGACCACCTGGTCCGGAAATTTTATGCCAATGTGGCGCATATAAAGAAGGGGACCAAGGTGACGAAAGTGAGGAATTTGAAAGTGAGGTTCGATCAGAGCACCCTAAACACATATTTAGAGTTTATGGATGTAGATTTGGTGCAATATCTGAAGAAGTTCGCACTGGGTGATGTAGCTCGCCCATGGCTAGCTGAGATTCTGGTAGCTCCGGGACCACCACCACCATGGATCACAGTAGGGGTTCCTATTCGGTGGAACACCCTCAATTTTCAAACAAAAGGATGGAAGACATTTGTGTGTAGTAGAGTAGACCCCTGCCAAAATGAAACCTATCTCCCAATCCCGCGAGCAGTGCTAGTCGCTTCTATCATGGCCGGGTACCCAATAATGTGGGCGCCGGGATGTCGGCCATCATGTCTCTGGTTGGTAGGCTAGGTGACAACTCCTACCCGTATCCCAACACTATCACGGAGTACCTTACCGATGCGGGGTGGAGTCTAAGAGTTTTGACACAAAAGTTTGGGCAGAAAAGCCCTTCACTTGGTATTCTCTGAAGGACCCGTGGAACCCGAAGAATAAGGGGCAGCCGACTACTACTGTAGCCAGTCTGATGAGCCTTCAGTGGTAGCTGCAGATTCAGCAGACATGCCTCCAACTACAGCGGGGCCATCCACCAGTACAGTTGCCATGCCTCCACCTCCATCTTTTGGGCCTTCAGTATCAGTTCCCTGAGGCCGATGCCTATGCCTGGTCATCTACTATCTACACTGCGAGTCTTCCAGACACTGGCGAGCCTGAACAACTGGATACAGACAGCTACTGCAAAGCTGTCTGACTTATCCAGTACTGTTGCAGCAGAGACATCTACCACGGGACCCCAGATTCCTCTGATAGTGGAAGACACATTGAAGAATATTTTGGAGAACTAGAAGACCATCATGGACACTTTGGTGGCACATGGAGGAGTAATTGAGGAGCTTGGGAAGAAGGTAAAGAAGATGAGGAAATCCCTGGCATCCAAGAAATCAGTAGACAGATAGAGGAGAGAGGTCACCTAGATAGTAGCCACTAGAGACCTTCCATTTGATATGCTGATGGAGACAGATCCAGCAGCACTAGTAGACCCAGCAACACCATCAGCACTAGTGGCACCAGTTGGCCAGTTTGAGGAGCCAGACCTGGTTTCCGACACTACTGAGGTGATGCGACAGATGTTCTCCAACCCAGCCACTCCCAAAGCTGAGGATGATGAGATCCAGTTAGAGAAGGCTGAGGGCGGTGACGCTGCTATGGACACAGAGATGTCCAAGGCCACATAGGGAGTCCTCTTTACTCTAACCCTTCCTTATTCTTATTTTGTTAAGCATTGGGGACAACCCTTATTTTTATTCGGGGGTGGGGTTTATTAGATATTTGGATGATTTGACACTTGGTTTGTAATAACTGATTTCATTTTTCTTTTTTCTTTTTATTATGTACATATTCTTCTCTCTCTCTATTGATGTATATATTTTCTCTCTTCCTCTCTCATTTTGTATATTCATTTATGCTTTCACTAGCTTGCTTTGTAGCTTCTTTATTCTGTTTTCTTAATAGTCAATGTTAAATTTAATAGCTTCTTGTTTACTCTAGTAGCTTCTTTTTAATCTAGTAGTTTCTTTTCATGTTTAAGTGGAATATAAGCCATTGGTTTTCTTAATGCCACGGTTCTTTCCAAAGGTAGTTTTTGTGTGAACCGGGTGACTCTTCCCAACGATGGATGGCATGACAACCTTGGGATTGAGTCCGTTTTTGGTGTTTAGGTATGAATAGTAATAATAATGAATAAAAAGACCTAATTGAGTCAGACTCGAAAAGTCAAACATGCTTCACTTGCTACCAACACACTTAACTACGTGCTTATGATTAAAAATAAGTTCTTGGAAAGAAATAGTTCTAGTTAGTGACCTTCTGACTCTTTTGTTGACTTAAGCAATCATCGAGTAGTTTAGTCTAACCATTAGTGATTTTCAATCTTGAATATGGTTGTTGTGGGCCGTCGACTCTATCCTCTTTAACAATCCAGTTGTATGAGAGGTGAGATATTTTGTTGCAAGTCCAAGTACCCGTGCAAATGGCCAAGAACTTGCACCGAATGTGCTTCTAGGCAAAATTTTAAGTTTTGATTGGCTTGAGAAGTGATTGTAGGCTCTCCTTGACCCGCTTGAAATTTTTCATGTCCCACCAATGTTGTTATCCCTAGTCAACTATTTTGAGACTAAAACCTTTCTTATTTAATAACCATGTTACAAGTCTTTACCCATTTGGTAGTGACCCTCTCTTGGCACCAGAACTTTCCTTAACACTCTCGTGAAACAATTTGCTAAAAACATAAGTTTCGGGGAGAGACGAGGAGTTTGAAAGTGGTATCAAGGAACAAAAAGAGAAAGGAAATGAAGAAAAGAAAAGGCAAAGAAAAAGAAAGAAATAGCAAAAAGAAAATTGCAAAAAAAAAGTGAATAAGTGACAAGTTGAAGTGATTTAAAGAAAAGTAACGATGCAAAGCATGGAGAAAACAAAGAAGGAAAAAATGAATATCATGACCAAGAAAGAGTGATGTTAAGTCTCTCTAGTTCCCCTAAGGAAAAAGGAAATGCCTCAAAGAGTCGGAAAAACATGAGCCGAAAAGAGAAAATGGAGTGCTTAAGGAAAGATGAACCTGTTCTATTTCAACATAACCAACCTTAGTCCAAAAGCCTTCATTGTATTCCGAAAAATTCCTATGTGATCTCAAGCCGAGTGAACTTACATTAGTGGTGATATACATGAGTGGCAAGCATATGGTACTTAGATCCATACTTGTGACATTCTTTTGAGAGAGATGAACGAACTTTCCACAAATCTTTGAATTGAGTGCTACATTCTTAAGTGACATACGCTAACCGAGAGCAGAGGAGAAGGAGTTTGAGATCCACAATTACCTACATAAAAGAGAGATCTTCCTTGATGAATAAAGTCAACTCTTGATGCTCAAGTGTCACATTAGAACTATTTGTGCTTAAAAGTTCAAATCATTGTCTTGTTGATTATTCATAAGTGTTGTGGGTAATTGTTGTTGTTAATTGAGGTGTGATTGATGCATCTTTGATTAGTTGGAATACCTCTTAACTTGTGGAGGTAGGAATTACCTTATTTGCTTGAGGACAATCAAAAGCTTAAGTTTGAGGGATTAGATAAATGGGGATTTTGACTACTTATTAGCGCCTTTTAGATTTTGTTTTAGCCCAAAAGCATTTAGTTGTGTTCGAAAACTGATGAAATATGCTTAATTGTAGGACTATTAGAAAATGAGCCACTAAGATGAAATCCAACTCAAGAAGTGATCTCAACTCAAGGACAAAAACAGGCATAGAAGCTCAAAGTGGGGACCACAGAATATCATATCCAGTCGCAGATTGTGAAAACAAGCTTATTAGAGATAAGTGCAAAGTGCGGTCCGCACATGAAATGTACGACCGCAGAAGCTAAGCAAGAGCAAAAGTTCAGAGAGTTTGCATATCCAATTCAAAGGAAGCGCGGACCACACAATTATTGTGCGGCCGCAGTTGTATTTGTCCGGTCCGTAGAAGAGCCTTGTGTGGCCGCACCTAGAAATGTGCGAACTGCAGAAAACGAGAGATGTGGCCGCGGTTCATAATTGTGCGGCCGCAAGATTCAAATCCTTTTAAGCTGAAGCAAAGTGCGGACCGCACATGGAATGTGCGGCCGCAGAACCTTCGAAAACTCTTTTTTTTCCGAAAATTCCAGCCTTGTATAAATAGAAGAGTTTCACTATTATTAGGTCAATTTTTGAATATCAGCAGCCACAGTACACATTTTTCTTTATCCTCTTTAGTAGTTTTTGCCATTTTGAGCTTAGTGAACATAGATTTCATCATTTTAATCATCAATATGGTTTTAATTATCCTTTCTTCTTCTATTTCTTCTATTTTAAGCACGAGTAGCTAGATTTTTATTAGGGTGGTTATAACGACCCGGCTGGTCATTTCGAGAGTTATAGCCCCATTCCCTCGTTTCCTACTTCTTTTGTGTTCTTCAGCTATATCATGATATACCAGGTTAGTTTGTTCGGGTCCGGAGTGGTTTTAGAAAGAATTGAGAACACATAGTCTTTTATTTGAAAGCTTAAGTTGGAAAAGTTAACCATATATTGACTTATGTGTAAACAATCTTGGATTTGAATTTTGATGGTTCAGTTAGCACCGTTAGGTGATTTTGGACTTAGGAGCGCGTCCGGAATGTGATTTGGAGGTCCGTGGTAGAATTAGGCTTGAGTTGGCGAAAGTTAGAATTTTGGCGATTTTAGCCGGCAGTGGAAATATATATATCAGGGTCATATTGGATTTTCGGAAGTTGGAGCAGGTTCGTGGTGTCATTTCTGACTTGTGTGAAAAATTTGAGGTCATTCGGACGCGGTTTGATAGGTTTCGGCATCGTTTGTAGAATTCAGAAGTTTTGAAGTTTTTTAGGCTTGAATCCAAGTGTAATTGGGTGTTTTGATGTTGTTTTGAGTGATTTCGAGAGTTCGACTAAGTCTGTATGATGTTATTGGATCTGTTGGTATGTTTGCTTGTGGTCTCGAGGGCGTCGGGGTGATTTTGGGTGGTTGTCGGCTTGATTGGAGTTGAGGAAATGCAGCTGAAGTGTTGTTATTGCTAGTGTAATCACACCTGCAGAGTGGGAACCGCAGGTGAGTGTCCGCAGAAGCAAAGGAGGTGCCAAAGATGCGGCCAAGAAGGAGGTGGGCAGGATCCGCAGGTACGAAGATTTTTTCGCATCTGCGAGGGTCGCAGATACGAGCAGCTGGGCGCAAGTGCGTTGGAAGGCCGCAGGTGCGATGGACTCCCGCACCTGCGATATACGCAGATGCGGTTTTGGAGACACAAGAGCGGAGGCTAGGTTTTTTGTTATATCCGCACCTGCAATGGAAGTTCTGTATGTGCGGTGTCACATAAGCGACCAATAGACCGAAGGTGCGGTATTGCTGCCAAGTGACGGGCATGTGAGTCACCTCAATACTAATCACATAAACACATAGTTCGGGGTTTATGCCGGTATTGTTAGGACCCTTATTGGTCGTTTCTTGTTGTTGTCTCACTAGTTTTCATTTAATATTCCATACTTAGTCATGATCATGTATTTTTATATCATATCTCAGTCTCAGTTATTTATTGATTCATCATATCATTGTTCCGAGTTGTTTTCATGACATTGTCAACCCGTGGTGATACTGGAGAGGTTGATGACTGGGTGAGGCCAAGAGCCTGGTTATGAGTGACTTTTATGGGATCGGGCTGCACGCCGCAATGGTTATATTGATGATTATGATAGCGCTTGGGCTACAGGAGCCCCTCCGGAGTCTATATCACACCCCCAGTGCGCGTGGATCACATTATTGAGGGATGGACTTCCCTGGACATGGATTTGTCCGAAGTACTTTATACTTGGAGATGGATTTCTCCACAGGGTTGGATTGCCCTTTGTCCTCGGTACTGGGTGACTTACAGTCAGTGTTGTATATGTTCCGGGATAGATTCCCCTGAGCTGGATGGCCATATACAGTAGCGAGTGGTCGAGCACTTGAGAGTGGGAGAACATGGTGCATACATACAGTCTGTGCATTGGCATGTAGAGATAGCTTAAATGTATACTTTACACTGTTCAGTTCTGTATTTACCTTATCGCTTTGAGCTGTCTATTGAACTTGAAAGTATGACTACGTTTCTGCACATTATTCTGTTATATCTGTTGAGGTTGAGTTTGTCACTACCTTTCAGTCCAAAATTTGGACTTGTTATTTACTGAGTTGGCGTACTCACGTTACTCCCTGCACCTCGTGTGCAGATCCAGGCGATACCGGTCGTAGTGGCAGTTGCTGATCGAGGATCCTGGAGATTTGGAGACTATCAAGGTAGCTGCAATGCGTTCGCGGGCCTTGACTCTCCTTCTTTATCATTTGATGTACTTTTCAGTTTTCTTTAGACATTGTAGTGGATTGTATTCCAAGTAGACGCTCATGTACTCAGTAACACCCTGATTTGGGCTGGATTGTATCAATTTGGGATTTCTTATGTTTCAAATAGTTTCCATTAAATGTTAAATGCTTCCGTTAATGTTTTCAAACTTATTGTTGTTGTGTTGGGTTTTGTTGAGTTGAGGTTGGCCTAGTTCCACGATAGGCACTATCACGACGATTGGTTTTTGGGTCGTGACAGTTGTGACCAAACCTTAGAGTGTAAACTTAATGGGTGTTTGATGTACTTCTTGTTTATAGTTGGGTGTTTATTATTTAGCCTTGTTCTTGCTATTTATTGTAGAATTAATGGTTGCAAACATTAGTTCATATCTATTTGACTAGGTCTCTACTTGAGAAAGAGA
Organism: Nicotiana attenuata; assembly: GCF_001879085.1. Taxonomy (NCBI): domain Eukaryota; kingdom Viridiplantae; phylum Streptophyta; class Magnoliopsida; order Solanales; family Solanaceae; genus Nicotiana; species Nicotiana attenuata. Next base: position 89,692 of record NW_017671971.1, on the reverse strand, counting down.
GACTTAGTTTAGGAAAACTTGGCTAACAAGAAATTGAGGTAAATCAAGAGATTAATAGTCCCAATTAAGGGGTTGAACCTAGAGATAGTAAAACCCGACTTGAGCTTTTTATCAACTATTTTGTTCTACACCCATTCGGACTTGAGAAAGCCGAATTGGGCAAAAGCACTCTCTTACCGAGAGGTATTGAGTGGGTATTTAAGTGTTGATAGCTATAATACACCCCGACCAACCAAACAAGCTTTAAAGTTTACAATCCATTAGGCAAACACCTAGGTAAAAGTCATAGCCCTAGGCTTTTTATATCATTTGAAAAACAACAAAAACAATTTCCTAGTTCTAATTCTTAGTTGGTAATCTTAGTTTAACTTAGACTTAAAAACAACCCAATTATGTGGAAGTGGAATTTTAAATTAATCTAGCTCATTCACTAAAGTATATACTCCTAAGTCATATTCATAGCCACGACTCCTTTGTTGGGTATCACTATTGCATCGACCCTTTCATAATCTCAAATAGAGGTGTGACTTGGACGAGATCAATACTGCCAAGAAAATGCGGGACAAACTGGAAGTTAGTGATAACTATGTATTTTAGCATATCTTATGCTCTCTTTTGCTTAGGTTTTGGATAAAAAATGTGTAAAGGTATTCCCGAAAAGTGATTTATTGTGCTTGTCTACAGGGTTTGGTCAAAATGAGGCAAGAAATCCATAATCAACTCTTGGAGTAGTTAAAATTGCACAAGTTCAAAGCTGAGACAAAAGCGCTGACTGCGAAGGAAAAGAGCGGCCGTAGAAGATCCACCGCTGAAGCAGCCTCAATTACGCGATCCACGGAATTGAGGTTCAGAGAAGGTGTTTTCAGTGCAACAGAGACCGTTGACCGCGATAAAAAAGGGTGACCGCGGAATACCTGACGCGGCCGCGGTGGTATTTTATGCTGAGAGAGGCGATCAAGGTTCAGAGACCCTGCAAAGTGAGCCTAACTAAGGAGAGTGGTTCGCGTTCAAATTGCTGCCACGGTTGAGGCTAACGCTGAGGCGGTAACTTTACGCTATCCATGAAATCAAGTCCAAACCAAGCACAAAAGTGAAGAAACGCGGTCCGCGCTTGTTTTGCGCGATCGCGGAAATCCTTACGCTGAGTCGCTCATTATTTCGCTCACAACGGAACCTCCGTAGGGGCATTTTTGTCCAATAATTTAAGCTATGTATAAATAGTTCTTTTTCACATTTTTAGGTTATCTTTTGTCTGAGGGGCTCGTGAACAGCCGTATTTTACTGCTTAGAGTAATTTTAGAGCAGCTTTAGCTATTAATCTTAGATTTTATTCTTGTAATTAACTTTTATGGCTTATATTTCATCTCCATCTTTGATTTCTACCTTTATTAGGAGTAGCTAAACCCATTAGCTGAGGTTGTGTCCCAACCCTAGTGTGGGTATTTAATGGATCTTCAATTTTAGGGCTTAATTATTTTTGGGTTAGTGGTATTTAGATTGATTCATGCTTTAATTGTTGAATTGGTGGTTGCAAACACTGATTCGTGCCTTTATTACTTAGACTCTTCTTGAGAAAGAGGGACTAAGTCTACGTAATTTAGGCTAACAAAGAATTGGGGTGCATTCAAGAGATTGATAGCCCCAATTAAAGGGTTAAACCTAGAGATAGTAATACCTGACTTGAGCCAATTTTGCTTGCATTGTTTGAACACCCAATTAGGCTTGAGAAAGCCAATTAGGGCAAAGTCACTCAAACTACCGAGAGGTATACAGTGAGTAATTATGTGCAAAGGTTATATCATGATCCCACATATAACAAGTTTGTCCTAAATTCTAGACCCCATTAGGTACTCGCTTAGATGTAAGTCACTTCCCTATTGCTTTTTATCAATTGAGAAAAATCCTACAAAAATATTGTACTTAGATTACTTTCAGCAATCAGTAATATTAAAAGTAGGATAGAAACAAATCCAAACATGGTTAGAAGTGCAATTAAGAGAAATACGCATAGCTAGACTGGATAGAAACCCAACTCCCAACCGATTTTAGCTCCTTATGGATATCAATCCCGACCTTTCGGGTAAAAGCTGCATCGACCACTTTTTGCCATTTTATAGTGGTATAGGTTTGGAGCCGATCAACTTTTTGGCATCGTTGTCGGGGATCAAACCCGGGTCACCCGCCTGACAGACGGGTGGGTGATGAAAACGTTGTCTTCCACGTTAGCAAATCGATGAGGCAACTGAATAGTACTGAAGTTTGCTCTTTTGTGGATCTTGTGACGGAGGTGATAGTTGATGACACGAGTGCCATGATCAATGTGGAGGATCCTTTGGAAGCTGTATTGTTGAACCATGATGTGACTGAGGATGAAGGATTGGTAGAGTATGTCAATGTTTCGCAAGGAATGGTTCTTACTCCTATGAGCCCCGTATACTTTCCTTGGATATTAAGAAAATAAAGACTCCGCCAACAAAGCCCTTAATCGAGGAACCTCCCGTATTGGAGATGAAGCCTTTGCCTTCACACCTCAGGTATGAATTCTTGGGCCCTAGTTCAACTTTACCTGTTATTCTTTCTTCGTGCTTAACTAACGTGCAGGTAGATGCCACCCTCGAGGTGATCCAAAGAAGGAAGAAGGCAATTGGATGGACTCTAGCTGATATTCGGGGGATAAGCCTCGCCTTTTGCATACACAAGATTATACTTGAAGATGATGCCAAACCCTCCGTGGAACATCAAAGGAGGTTGAACGAGGCTATGCAAGGGGTCATCAAGAAGGAAGTGATCGAGTGGCTAGATGCAGGGGTTGTGTACCCCATCCTGGATAGTTCATGGACTTCACCGGTACAATGTATGCCAAAGAAGGGTGGTATGACTGTGGTCACAAATGAGCAAAATTAATTGATCCCCACTAGGACTGTCACCGGATGGAGGGTATGCATGGACTACCGAAAGCTGAACAAAGTGACCCGCAAAGATCATTTTCCATTGCCCTTTCTTGACCAAATATTGGATAGACTTGTCGGTCATCCCTATTATTGCTGTTTGGATGGGTACTCAGGTTACAACCATATTTTGATTGCACCGCAGGACCAAGAGAAAACCACCTTCACATGCTCGTATGGAACCTTTGCATTTTCACGGATGCCATTTGGTTTGTGTAATGCACTCGCTACCTTCTAGCGGTGTATGATGGCTATCTTTACAGACATGGTGGAGGACTCCTTGGAAGTGTTCATGGATGATTTTAGTGTTGTGGGTGATCATTTGAAGAATGCTTGAGAAATTTTGGCAAGGTGCTAGCCCGATGTGAAAAGACAAATCTTGTGCTTAACTGGGAAAAATGCCACTTTATGGTCGAGGAAGGAATTGTCCTCGGCCATAAGATCTCAAAGAACGGTATTGAGGTGGACATGAAGATTGAAGTGATTTCAAAGCTTCCTCCTCCTACTTCCGTAAAGGGGGTTAGGAGCTTTCTTGGGCATGCGGGTTTCTACCGAAGGTTTATCAAGGACTTTTCAAAGATAGTGAATCCCTTGTGCAAATTATTGGAAAAGGATGCTACGTTTGTGTTTAATGAAGAATGCATGAAAGCTTTTGAACTTCTCAAGTACAAATTGGCAACCACTCCTACTATCACTGCACCCAATTGGATCTTACCCTTCGAGCTTATGTGTGAAGCAACTGATGTTGCTGTAGGAGCGGTTTTGGGGCAAAGGGTGAACAAGGTGTTTCACCCGGTGTATTATGTAAGCAAAACTATGAATGATGCCCAGGATAACTACATAGTGATGGAAAAAGAGTTGCTACCCATAGTGTTTTCCATGGAAAAGTTTAGGCCTTATCTCATGGGTGCCAATGTGATTGTTCATATTGATCGCGTAGCACTCCGCTACTTGATGACGAAGAAAGATTCTAAGGCTCGATTGATGAGATGGGTTCTATTGCTTCAAGAGTTTGACCTTGAAATTGTTGATCGAAAAGGGTGTGAAAACCAAGTGGCGGACCACTTGTCCCGCTTGGAGAGGAGGGGAGGCCCCATGATGGGCTCAAAATTAATGATTCATTCCTGGATGAGCAACTCCTCTCCGTATCTTTGAATAGTATGCCTTGGTTCGCTGATGAGGCTAATTTTCGTGTGACCGATATTGTCCCGTGTGAGCTCTCTTCTAACCAAAGGAAAAAAGCTTAGACGGGATAGCTTGGATTACTATTGGGACGAGCCTTACCTGTTCAAGATTTGTAATGATGGTGTAATCCGGAGATGTGTTCCGGAAGAGGAGCAATTGAGTATTCTTGATGATTGCCATTCCTCTCCCTACGGTGGTCATCATGGTGGGGCGAGAACTACTTCAAAGGTGCTCAGCTGTGCTTTTTATTGGCCTACATTGCATAAAGATGCGAGTGAGCTTGTGAAGAGATGTGATGAGTGTCAGAGAGCTGGTGGAATTTCCAAGAAGGATGAAATTCCTCTCACCACTATTCTTGAGGTTGACATATTTGATGTGTGGGGCATTGACTTCATGGGACCTTTTGTGAGTTCATGTTGTAACATGTACATTCTAGTTGCTATTGATTATGTTTCCAAGTGGGTTGAAGTTGTGGCTTTGCCCAACAATGAGGCACGGAGTGTAGTGTCTTTCTTAAAGAAAAATATTTTTACAAGGTTTGGCACTCCTAGGGCGATCATCAGTGATGGGGGTTCTCATTTCTACAACAGGGCATTTGACACTTTGCTTGCAAAGTATGGTGTCAATCACAAGGTATCAACCCCTTATCATCCTCACGCTAGTGGACAAGTTGAGGTCTCCAACAGGGAGATAAAGAGCATATTGTCAAAAATTGTCAATGCAAATAGGACTGGCTGGTCAAAGAAACTAGATGATGCTTTGTGGGCTTACAGGACTGCTTACAAGACTCCAATTGGTATGTCTCCGTACCGGTTGGTATTTCGGAAAGCATGCCATCTTCCGGTTGAGTTAGAACATAAGGCCATGTGGGCGCTGAAGAAGTTAAATCTTGAGTGGGATATTGCAGCAAATCTCCGGGTAGAGCAACTTAATGAACTAGATGAGTTCCCATTTTATGCCTATTCCAGCTCGTCCTTGTATAAGGATAAGATGAAGCACTTACATGACAAGTATGCCCGGAGCAAGGAATTCAAGGAAGGTGATTTGGTTTTTCTATTCAATTCTCGGTTACGACTGTTTCCGGGAAAGCTCAAGTCAAAATGGAGTGACCCTTTTGAAGTGGTGCATGTAACTCCGTTTGGTACTCTTGATGTGAAAAACAAAAATGGTAAAATCTTCCGAGTTAATGGGCACCAGGTGAAGCACTATCTTGGCAAGTTTGATGACAGCCACATGGTGGCAATGATCCATTTTAAGTGATTGATGGTAACCTGCATCGTGCCGCAACGTTAAATCAGGCGCTTCTTGGGAGGCAACCCATGTGTTTTTCTTTCTTTTTGATTTTCTTCTTAGTGTAAGCTTTGTTTTGGACTAACTGGTTGTGATGTTTCTGTAGGAATTGTTGTGCAGTGCAGGACTGTTGCTGAAAAATTGTCGTAAGTGTGAGAATTACGCTTACCACGCTCGAAATTCCGTAGTCAGCCGTTGCTTTTCGTGGGGGCGTAAATGGTCCGCGGACGCGGACGTGAAAAAGTCCAGAATAGCAACTCTCTCAAGTTGTATTCGCGTTCGTGGTGGAAATTTCGCGGTTCGCATTTTTGTTTCGCTGCCGCACTCATTTTTCCGCTCTCAACGGTTCCTTCTTGGTAACAGCCCATCAAAAAAGAAAAAAGCGCGGACTGCAGTGGAATTCTGTGGCCGCGCCAGGTAAGGCTTGTGGGTACCTGTACTTTTTAGTATAAATAGAAGGTCATTAGAACTTTTACCCTTTTCGAACCCTAGACTCTCACTGAACCTAAAAACATTGTTCATCCGCAGATTATGGTCTTTCAATCTCAAATACTCAAGAGTCAGTCTTTTACTACACATCTCACAACTGGTATGCTCGATTACTTGTGTTAATTTTATTCATTTCTTTTCTTTCATCTCTATTTTGCTGTTTCTTTATAGTTAGGGTTAATTAGTTGTTAATTAGTTGATGCCTAGTAGGGGTTAGTGGTGTTCATGATACCTATTAATGACTAAAAAAGTGAAAACCCTTCAGTGCCCGTTCTTTTTGAATTTCGTGGCCGCCGCCGTAATTCTGCGGTCAGCGTTCATACAATGTCTTGAATTAAAAATAGTTCATTTTTCGCGGCCAACGGTGGAAATTCCGCATTCAACGGCCTATTTTACGCAACCGCGATTCTTTTTACGCGGACCGCGGATTTTAAGTTCAGAGACTTTCTTAGTTGGGTCCGCGGCCGCGCCCAAAATTCCGCTCTCAGCGATAGCCAATCCGCGGCCAAACTACTTTTTCCTCTGTCAGCGGACCTCTGCTTTTGGAACACTGTCAACTTTTCATCTGCCTTCCTTCAATGATTCTTTTAACAATAATACTAATGAGCTTTCACTGATTATGTATGCAGACAATGGTCAAATCTAGAGGCGGGAGTGTAACCAAAAAGGGAGAGCAGAGTCCTCCCGAGGAAGGGGACGAGGAAGGATCAAGTTACCCCTAGCAGTACAACAATCCATTGGGAAGATGCGAAAGACCATCAAAGCTGCGGACAGAGTCGCATCCCATTCTGAAGGAAGTGAGAATGTCCCTTCCCGAGAAGTTTCGGAAGGAGACTCAATGCCAACCCATGCTCCTACAGACTTTCAAGAGAAATCTCAGTTGTGAGACGAACCTACACCCTCTGCTTCTTCTGAGTCGTCTGATGGATCAGAGGAGAGTAGTGAGGCTTCAGCATCAGCTTCTCCACCTGCCACACCTTTGGCCTCACCAATGAACCCTATTGACGTAAATGTTGAGATCCCTGACGACGGGAGGGGTGGTGACTCTCAAACAGGGGGGTTGGCAAGATCAAGGAACCCGGTAGTATGGCAAGACCGTTTTTTTATTGAGAAAGCCTACCACAAGTTTTTGGAATAATGGCCACAGAGGTCTCTCACTCTCGAGAGGCAATTCATAGAAAAGGATCTTCTACCCCACAACCACAATGTGAAGAGGCAATTTGATGAAAGAGTGGGTGGAAATTCTTCACAAGCAAGCTGCCGGAGGCCAATGAATATTTAGTCAAAGAGTTCTATGCCAAAGTAGCCCACATCAAAAAGGGTACATATGTGACCAAGGTGCGGATCCGGAAGATCAGATTTAATGGCAAGACGCTGAATGACTATGTTGGGTTCAATGCGAGGATGAGTCCCTATATCTGGAAAAGGTGGCTTTGGATGAGCTAGCCTGCCCTTGGCTTGCATCGGTGATTGCTCTTCCGGGGACTACTCCAGCTTGGCTGACACCTGGGGCCGATCTACAGGAACACTCTGAGCTTTAAAGCAAAGGGGTGGTCTACTTTGTGTGCAGCCAGTTAGACCCTACTACATATGACAGTGATATGCCGCTTTCCCGAGCACTTTTTGTGGGGGATATCATGGTGGGGTACCCGATAAATGTCGGGAATATTATGGCCTAGGTGATTAACAGAGCGGTTGGAAAAGATGAGAGCTCATATCCTTTCCCAAACTTCCTCACCATGTACCTGGAGGATCAGGAAGTAGAAGGAAGGGATTTTGACACCAAAGTGAAACCAAAGAGGCCATTTTCATGGTACAGCCTTCAGGTTCCGGAAAACCCCAAGTCCAAAGGCAAAGCCACCACTTCCACTGGCCAGTCTGAAGAGCCAGCGGTGGTGGCCACTGGTTCTGAGCCTTCTACTTCCATGCCATATCCTCCCTCCGGACCATCTACTTATATGCCTTCTTCATCAGCATACCCTCTCACTGTACTGAGGGTTAATCAGACTCTTTCCAGCACCAACAACTGGATGCAGGCAACTACATCTAAGCTGTTTGTCATATCCAGCACAGTGGTAGCTTAGTCAGTTCCAGATCAGTCTCAGGTGCCCGCTTCAGTGGAGAAATCTCTAAAGGAGCTTTTGGACAACCAGAAAAAGCTCCTGGATAACCAGAAGCTTATCATGGATGCTTTGGAGGCACAAGGAAAAACAATCAAGGACCTAGGCAAACAAACGAAGAAGCTGAAGAAGACTCGGGCCTCAAAGGAGTCAGTAAAGTTGCTGAACAAGGAGTTTGAGAAGATTAGATCAACTGGAGACATTCCATTGGACTTACTCTTGGAGGAGCTAGTCCCAGCAGCTTAGGCAGCACAGGCACTAGAGCAGGAAGCTAATAGAGAGCCCATGAGGAGAGGGGTGATCCCCCAGACTGAGGATTTGGAGATTGAGCTGGAGGGCCCCGAGGGAGGTTACTCAGGCCAGCCACAGGACCCAGCCAATGACCCCATGCAGACAGAGGCATCATAGGGAGTTTTCTTTACTCCTCTACCCTTCCCTATTCTATTTTTGCTGATAGCATTGAGGACAATGCTACTTTTTATTTGGGGGGTGGCATATTTTGATGATGACTTGGATATTTTGGATATTTGATTTGTAATAACCTTGATACTATTTTTCGTGATTCTCGTACTTTTTAGTTTTGGTATGTATATAAAGTTATTCATTCCCCTTTTATGTATATTCGTCTCAATCCCCTATTGTACATATTCAGTTTACTTTCCGTAGTTTACTTTATAACTTCTTTTGAACTTTTCCTTAATAGAGTAGCTTCTTATTTAATTTAGTAGTTTCTTTTTCAATTTGCAGCTTCTTACTTTTACAAGTTTTCGTGATCAATAAGCCTTTGGTTTTCTTAATGCCACGGTTCTTTTCAAAGGTGGAATTTGTGTGAACCGGGTGGCTCTTCCTGATGATGGATGGCGTGACAACCTTCTTAAGGGTTTGAGTCCGTTTTTCTTTATGTTTTTGTGTAAATAGTAGTAATGAATAAAAATGACTCAGGCAAAGCTTCACTTGGGCCTAGCATATTTACCTTTGACCTTATGGTTAGAAACAAATTGATTTACAAGGAATGGTGCTAGTTGTCACCTTTAGACTCTTGTGTTGACTAAAGAATCATCGAGTGGCTTCTCGGAGCCATTTGTGTTTCTAAATATTAGCTAGGGTTATTGTGGGCCCTCGACTTTGTCTCTTTAGCAATCCAACAGCTTGTGAGGTGAGGTATTGAGTTGCAAGTTCAAGTCCCGTGCCAATAAGTCTAGAACTTGCCTTGAATGTTTGTCTAGGCGAAATTCTAAGTGTAGCTCGACTTGAGAAATGATTATAGGCTCTCCTTGATCCAAATTGAAACTAGAAAGAATCCATAGCCCACTAAATATGATATCCCTAGTCAACCCCGTTGAGCTGAAGCCCTTGTTCTTTCAATGACCACGATACAAGCCTTTATCCGTTCTAAAATGACCCTTTCTTGGCACCCGATCTTTCCTTAGCATAATTAGAAAAAGCATAAGTTTGGGGGGAGAGACGAGGAATGCAAAAGTGATAAAAGTTACAAAATGAAGAAAAGGGAAGGCAAAAAGAAAAAGAAAGAAAAGCCAAAAAGTCAAAAAGAAAGTGAATAATATAGAAAAAATGAAGGGATTCAATAAAAGGAATGATGAAAGGCTTGGAATGAATAGAAAGGAGAAAGAGGATTGTCATGAATAAGAAAGAGTGGCAGTGTGTCTCTCTAGTCTCCTAAGGAAGAAGAAAATGACTCAAAGAGTCAAGAAAGTGTGAGCCGAAATGAGAAAATGAAGCTTCATAGACCGATATATCCTACCTTGAACCAAAAGCCTTCATTCCCACAAGAGCCCTATATGGTGTCGAGTTGAGTGAGATTACATTAGTGGTGATTCACACAAGGGGCAAGCTTATGGTACTTAGAGCCGGACTTGTGACCTTCCTTTGAGAGAGATGAGCATACTTTTCCACAATCCTTGTTCTGACTGCTACAATCTAAAGTGAGGTTTGCTTGTGGAGAGTAGAGGAGTAAGAGTTTGGGCTCAACAATGACCTATGTAGTATAAAGAGATCCTTGATGAGTTAAGTCAACTCTTGATGCTTTTGTGTCGCACTAAGGCTATCATAATAAAAAGGTTGTGTGTTGTTAATAATGCAGTTGAGTTGAGGGTAATTGTTAGTCCCAATTGATGCTTGATGAAGTCACCTTAGGACAGCTGAAATTTTCCTTTCTTTTAGGTAGAATGGCCTAAGTGGCACCTATACTTGTTCCACTTTGTCATGTCGGTCCTTTTACTTCACTTTTTTTTGTCCAGATACTTTAACTTATTCAAAATCAATATTTTAAACCCCTCTGATCGTGTGTGTATCTCACTTGCTTGACGTGGATGAAACATCATATTCCACCTTATTTTTTTATATTTTATCTATTAAAAACACTTATTATATATTATTTTTTTTAAGAAAATCAATGCCTCCATCCCATCTCTCTTCCCTAGAATTCACAGATTTCTTCTTCCTAGGAAATGTCAAAATTAAATGAAAACAGAAGAAAATTAGTATTTGATAGCAGAAATGGCCACTTTTAGTAAGGGATTTTTAGGGATTGGAAAAGCCATAGTAGATGCTCTTCTAAATCTTGTTATTGACAAGAACCTATGGCTGGAGTGCCGTAAAAATGGCCTAAAGAATATCCACCGTTTCTTATGGCCAGAGCACTGCCGGAATTACCTCTCCCATGTTCAACACTGCAGAAATCGCCACCCTGCCAATCGTCTTGAGGTCATGAAGCCAACTCTTGAAGAACCTATGAGTGAATCACTAAGTGATGTTGAAGACCCTTCTCTTAATTTTTCTATCGATGTGGACTTCAAAGCTAATGGGGAGCTTGATACGGCAAGAAGGAAGCAGGAACTTGTGTTGAAACTCTCCCAGAAAGCTAATTCAATTAGCAAGCCTATTGTTAGCTACTGCCCAGGGAGAAAGCCGGTCCTATATGTAGTGGCAACTGGCTGGGGAAGTGGGGAAGAAGAAGAAGAAGAAGCGTACAGGGGGACGAAAAGGGGGGGGAGTGAGGAAGAAGAAGCGCATAGGAGGAGGAGGGGGGGAACGAAGAGGAAGGAACAGAATATCTCTTTTTTCTTATTTATTTTTCATTCTTATTTTAATAATTTTTTTCTTTTTATTTTAATTATTTCTGGTTCAAAATGTTCACATTCACGCTCATTATCCGCGTGAATTACACCCACTTTGTCCAGCTCAACCATTATTTTGCCACATGTGCATGGTCAACGGTCAGAAGGGTTTAAAATATAGATTTTGAACAAGTTAAAATGTCTGGATGAAAAAAAGTGAAGTAGGAGGACCGGCATGACAAAGTGGCAAAAGTATAGGTGTCATTTAGACCATTTTGCCTTTCTTTTATCTTGTGGAGGTGGGAATTACTCTGTTTTCTTGAGGACAAGCAAAAGCTTGAGTTTGGGGGAGTTGATAACTATGGATTTTAGCCTATCTTATGCTCTCTTTTGCTTAGGTTTTGGATAAAAAATGTGTAAAAGTATTCCTGAAAACTGATTTATTGTGCTTGTCTGCAGGGTTTGGTCATATGAGGCAAGAAATCCATAATCAACTCATGGAAGAGTTAAAATTGCACAAGTTCAAAGCTGAGATAAAAGTGCTGACCGTGAAGGAAAAGAGCGGCCGTGGAAGATCCACCGCTGAAGCGGCCTCAATGATGCGGTCCATGGAATTGAGGTTCAGAGAAGGTGTTCTGAGTGCAACAAAGACCGTTGACCGCGATAAAAAAGGGCGGCCGCGGAATACCTTACGCGGCCGCGGTGGTATTTCCGCTGAGAGCGGCGATCAAGGTTCAGAGACCCTGCAAAGTGAGCCTAATTGAGGAGCGCGGTCCGCGTTCAAATTGTGCGGCCGCGATTGAGGCTAACGCTAAGGCGGCAACTTCTACGTTGTCCGCGAAATCAAGTCCAAACCAAGAAAAAAAGTGAAGAAACACGATCCGCGCTTGTTTTGCGCGGCCGAGGAAGTCTTTACGCTGAGGCGCTCATTATTTTGCTGACAACGGAACCTCCGTAGGTGTATTTTTGTCCAGTAATTTCAGTTGTGTATAAATAGTTCTTTTTCACATTTTTAGGTTATCTTTTGTCTGAGGAGCTCGTGAACAGCCGTATTTTACTACTTAGAGTAATTTTAGAGCAGCTTTAGCTATTAATCTTAGATTTTATTCTTGTAATTAACTTTTATGGCTTATATTTCATCTCCATCTTTGATTTCTACCTTGATTATGAGTAGCTAAAACTATTAGCTAGGGTTATGACCCAACCCTAGTGTGGGTATTTAATGGGTCTTCAATTTTAGGGCTTAATTATTTATGGGTTAATGATATTTAGCTTGATTCATGCTTTAATTGTAGAATTGGTGGTTGCAAACACTGATTCGTGCCTTTATGACTTAGACTCTTCTTAAGAAAGAGGGACTAAGTCTAGGTAATTTAGGCTAACAAGGAATTGGGGTGCATTCAAGAGATTGATAGCCCCAATTAAAGGGTTAAACCTAGAGATAGTAATACCCGACTTGAGCCAATTTTGCTTGCATTGTTTGAACACCCAATTGGGCTTGAAAAGGCCAATTAGGGTAAAGTCACTCAAACTACCGCGAGGTATAGAGTGAGTAATTATGTGCAAAGGTTATATCATGATCCCAAATATAACAAGTTTAGCCTAAATTCTAGACCCCATTAGGTACTCGCCTAGGTGTAAGTCACTTCCCTAGTGCTTTTTATCAATTGAGAAAAATCCTTCAAAAACATTGTAATTAGATTACTTTCAGCAATCAGTAGCATTGAATAGAAACAAATCCAAACATGGTTAGAAGGGCAATTAAGAGCAACACGCATAGCTACATTGGATAGAAACCCAACTCCCAACCAATTTTAGCTCCTTGTGGATATCGATCCCGACCTTTCGGGTAAAAGATGCATCGACCACTCTTTGTCAATTTATAGCGGTATAGGGTTGGAGACGATCAGTTACCTATTAAAGGAACCAACAAAGTGAAAGAAACTAGGATAAATCTGTTGGTTCACGATTTTGAACTCTTCCAGATGAAAGAAGGAGAATCCATTGAGGAGATGTTTGGAAGATTCAGCAAAATCATTGGAGATCTGAAAGCCTTTGGTAAACCCTACACAAATGGTGATAAAGTTCGAAATTTTTGAGAAGTTTGCCTGCTACATGGAGGGCAAAAGTAGTTGCACTCAAATCTCAAGATCTAGACAAACATTCATATGATGAACTATGAGGAGATCTTATAGCATTTGAGAAAACCCGTCTCAACAAAACTCGTTAGGAAGAAAAGAAGAAAACAGTTGCTTTCAAAACTACAACTGAAGGTCCTGAAAATGATGCTGATGATGATTCAGAAGCACTTGAAGAAGAAATTTCCATGGTGTTAAGAAACATGAATGGAATGATGAGAGAATACATAAACACAAAGAAGGGAAGGATGTCATCGAGACGAACCAAATAATACAATGAACAAGAAAAAAATGACGGAAAATGCTTTGAATGTGGAAGGTATGGTCATGATCAAGCTGAATGCCCAGATCTTAAAAGGAAAGTCTCTAGAGAATTCCACCAAAACAAATCTGTCGGAAGCTGGAGCGATGAAGACAGTTCAGAATATGAAGAAATAGCAAATCTATGTTTCATGACGATTTTGGAAAATGATATGAACGAATACTTTGGATACCGGACTGATGAAGATACATCAGATGACGACTATAAAGAAGACACTATAAATTGCTTCATAGCACGAGGTGAAACAAGTGAGGTAAGACCTTATAACTATGATAGGTGTAACGATTTGCAAGATATTCTTGATATTACCCTAAAGAGTCTCAAAAATTGCTAAATAAATTAAAGAGGCTCAATAGGGAAAAGAAGAACTGGGAACAAACTTGAAGTGTGTGAAATCGAAAGAGAGGTACTTCAAGATGAGGTTCATAAATTGCATATACAACTTAATGGCATGCGCAAGTCCACCAGTCACAGTTCTGTCAAGTCTAACCAAGCGACTTATAAGTTAACTGGAAAAGTACATGCCAGAACAGAGTCCACAAGTACTAACACCAGTGGAAGGTCAAAAACTGGATCAACTCCTGTATATCATTACTGTAATAGGGCTGGACGCAAATATTCCTTTTGTAGATTTCGTAAATCAAATATTGCAAGATAAATTTGAAAACCAAAAAATAGCACTGATCCTGGTAGAACTAACCAACAAGAATCCAAGCAAGCTTGGGTACCTAAAAGAAGGTAATAATCTTTCTTTGCTGGAACAACACAGGAAAAGTCAAAAAGGAAAATGATATCATGATAGTACATGTTCTAGTAACATGAAGGGTGACAATCTCTTCAAGGAAGTTACCAAAATCAATGAAGGAAACATTAAGTATGGTGATGATTCAAACAACATTTTTGGTACCGAAAATGTTCCATTTAATGACAATTGTGACATCACTAAAGTTTATCTTGTGGATGGACTAAACTATAATCTACTAAGCATTAGCCAACTATGTGATTCTGGATATGAAGTGAAATTCAAGAAACTAGTTGTGCTATTGAAGATGAATCGGGTAAAATCATTCTTCCAGGAAAGAGGCATGGAAATATCTACATTTTAGATTGCAGTGATAATTTGGAAATTCATATCTGTCTTGGATCCATCACTGATGATCCCTGGCTTTGGCACAAAAAGCTTGGTCATGCCATCATACATTTGATTGAACAACTCTCGAAATATGATTTGGTCATTGGGCTTCCTAAGCTTAACTACTCTTGAAACTATGTATGTGATGCATGTCAGCTTTGGTAAGCAAACTAAAAACTCTTTCAAACCTAAGGATATTGTTTCCACTAGCAAACCACTTCAACTACTGCATATGGACTTGTTTGGACCAACTAGAAATGCTAGTATAGGAGGAAAAGGTATGCTTTTGTTATTGTGGATGACTACTCGCGTTTTACATGGGTATTTCTGGCCCACAAAGATGAAGCTCTAAAGAACTTTGAGATTTTTTGCAAAAAGCTAGAAAGAGAAAAGGGGTACCTTATTCCAACTATTCAGAGTGATCATGGAGGAGAATTTGAAAGTAAAGCATTTGAGGAATTCTATAATGATCAAGGATACACTTATAATTTCTTAGCACCAAGGTCACCACAACAAAATGGAGTGGTTGAACGTAAAAACAGAACTCTGCAGGATATGGCAAGAACCATGATACTAGAACATACCCTACCAAATCACTTCTGGGCAGAAGCAGTCAGTACAACATGTCACATTCTCAACAGGTGCTTAATCTGACCTATTTTAAAGAAGACTCCATATGAACTATGAAAAGGAAAGAAACCCAACATTGGATACTTTCATCCCTTCGGATGCAAATGCTTTGTCCAGAATAACGGTGAGGATAATCTTGGTAAGTTTGACCCAAGAAATGAACAACAACCCAATAAAATCCCACGAGTGGGGTCTGGGGAGGATAGTGTGTACGCAGACCTTACCCCTACCCCGAAGGGGTAGAGAGGCTTTTTCCGAAAGACCCTCGCCTCAAGATAATAAAAAGAAGACAAAAGGAAATGATGAAGGTATATTTCTCAATTACTCGAATAATAGTAGATCTTTTAGAATCTATAATAAGCGTAATTTATGTGTAGTAGAATCACTTCGTGTTATTTTTTATGATAATAACTTTATGACCGAGAAAGGAGATCTTGCAGGTGATGAAGTGATCAGTCAAAATCAACCAAAGATCAGTGAACAAATGATTTCAAAAGAATCTGCTAACAGTGCAACTGAAATCCCATAGTCGACTAATGAAGACATCAGTGAGCATGATCAACCTTAGAATGAGTCGGCTACTCAATGTACTGAAGTATTACCAAACGAAGGTAGAAGCGAACCAGAATATCCTTAGAAGTTTATCATTGGAAATCTAACTGATGGAATGAAAACAAGAGGAGCTCTAAGGAAAAAGGCTAACATTTCACTCATATCCAAAATAAAGTCAAAGAAAGTTGATGGAACTCTGAAAGACTCAAGTTGGGTACAGGCTATGCAAGAAAAACTTGATCAGTTTGACAAAAATCAAGTTTGGATATTGGTGACCAAACCAGCAAATGCATCAATCATAGGAACCAAGTGGGTATTAGAAATAAACTGATTGAAGAAGGTAAAGTTATCCGTAAAATCAAGGCTAGTCGCTCAGGGCTACTCTCAACAAGAAGGAGTCGACTATGATGAAACATTTACTCCAGTATCACGGTTAGAATCAATTCGTATTTTACTAGCATATGCTTCTTTTAAAGGTTTTAAATTATTTCAAATGGATGCTAAAAGTGCATTTTTAATGGCTTCATTAATGATGTGGTTTTTGTTAAACAACCTCCTGGTTTTGAAAAATCACAGTTTCCCCATGTGGTTAAGTTGACTAAGGCTTTATGAGGGCTAAAACAAGCACCTAGAGCTTGGTATGAAAGACTAAGCTCATTTTTGGTTAGTCATGGATTCTTAAGAGGTAAGATTGATACTACCCTCTTCATCAAAAGGTCATCTTCAGGAAATCTCATTATTCAAATCTATGTTGATGATATTATATTCCAAAGTGAAAATCTTGTTCTATGCAAGGAATTATCACATCTCATGCAAAGTGAGTTTGAAATGAGCATTATGGGAGAATTTACTTTCTTCCTTGGACTTCAAATTCATCAATCAGATGAAGGAATCTTTATATGTCAGACAAAGCAAACGAAGGAGCTGATACAAAATTCGAAATGAGCAATGCCAAGGCACTTGGGACTCCCATGAGTCCAGCTACATCTCGTGACAAAAATGAGGAAGGAAAACCAGTGGATGAATCAAAATATCGTGGAATGATTGGATCTCTATTTTATTTAACTTCTAATCGTCCTGACATAGTCTTTAGTGTATGCAGATGTACTAGGTTCCAAGCAACTCCCAAGGAGTCATATTTAACAATTGTGAAACAAATTATTAGATATCTTATTGGAACTACATCACATGGATTATGGTATCCACGTCTTAATAATTTTAAGCTTAAAGGTTTTCAAACGCAAATCTTTCAGGAGATAAAGATGACAAGAAAAGCACAAGTGGAACTTGTCAACTACTTAAAAAATTGCTTATTTCCTGGAACATTAAGAAACATGGATCAGTTGCATTATCTACAAATGAAGCTAAATACATTGCCATTGGACAATGATGTGGTCAACTACTTTGGATGACTCATCAACTAAGTGACTATGATCTATCTTTTAAGCCTGTTAAAATTTTCTGTGATAATTCTAGTGCCATCAGTCTTTCAAAAAAACAATATATCATGTTAGAGCAAAGTATATAGATATCAAGCATCATTTCATTAGAGAACATGTTCTTAAGGGTGACCTTAAATTATCTTTTGTTAGCACTGAAAATCAGTTAGCTGGTATTTTTACTAAGTTGCTTCTAGAAGACAGGTTTCAAACCCTTAGGGATTTACTTGGCAGTATTACTTTTTCAAATTAAGACATTGAAATTTTGGTACTTTCCAAAGATTGCGCATTTTAATAATTTTGGTAAAAACTCTTTTGTACTGTGTACTTCATTATTACTGCCTGCAACATTAATTAAGTGCCTCCATTTTTAGCACTTTTTTCCGCCTTTTTGGTTTATCGAGATGGAAACTGAATCAATTAGTCGTGTATGTTGCCTTTCTCGGCCCCATCAGTCACGTCGACTCAGTCACGTCTCTTTACTCCTCTTTCCATCTCTATTAGTCTGCCTCTTCTTTGAGTCTTCTCTGTGCAACCTTCACTTAATCTCTCTAATGGCTAAAGCTTCGAACAATCCCTCTGCTTCCACTCGTAAAAGCACATGGTCCAAAGGGAAACCTCCTTCTCAACCATCAGAACCCATCACTATTAGCTCTGACCACTCTAAGGATTTCTCTTTTTCTCAAGAAAACCTCTCTGATGATGCTCAAACAAAAAAGGTTCTGGGAAAGCAACACGTTGAAAAAGGAGTAGAAGCGTTCACTCCAAAGAAGATGAAGATATACATGGACAGTGCGCTGGAGTCAGAACTGTTACTGGGATTCTCGCAACAAAGATAAGCTTATCTCCTTCAAAGGAAAATCAATTGCTCATGGAAGAATCATCAATCTAGAAGAGATAGAAGCCCTAAACTTCAATGTAAAAGATTACTTCACTTTTCAAGGATGGGAAAATTTCTTTGCCCTAACCCATCCAAAAGTCTATGAAGATATGGTTCGTATGTTCTATGCAAATCTTCGTTCCCAGAAATCTAATAAGATTGAGTCCCTTGTGCTAGGTCATCATATCATTCTAGACCGTTCTACTTTTGATTCTTTGTTTAAGTGTAAAAGTTTTGGTTACTCTGCTCTGTTTAAAAACTCCTGGCTTGATGATTTTGAAGTGTCATTTGAACTAGCCAGACAATGTCTTGATGATTCCCTGTCTGATCCTTTGCCAAATCAATTAGGACCCAGTGATATTAATTTTGAAACCCGTATTCTAGCCCACATTATTTCCACCACCATTCTTCCCTGAACAGGTTCCTACACCATATTATCTCAAAGGGACACCTTTTTGGTCTACTGTATTCTCACCAAGAATAAAGTGAAACTGTCCTCCTAGGTAATAAATTTCATGATTGAATGTGTTGAAGATCCTTCGAGTCTCCCCTACGGGATGGTCATCACTCACCTCCTCGAGGCCTTCAATATCCCCCGATCAAACTATCCCTATGTATCTGTTTCAAAGTGTTATAACAGTAGGACGTTTGTTAGCATGGGATATGTTGTTGTAGATGGTACTTGGACAAAGAAGCAGGAAATTGAAGCCAAAGTGATTCCCTCCAGCAAGGTAAAGGTTGATACTTCTGATACTGCTGTCAACAATCAAGAGTTGCTTGAAAAGATAGTTGCACTTGATGAAAAGCTGACTGCCATAAAAGAGCTACTCCTGGCCATCCAGACCTCAGTTGGAGATATCTATGCATTTGCAAAGAAAATAGGATCTGACGTGCCCAAGCTAAGAGTCATGTTGCTGAAAACCCTAGAAAAGGTAGTGAAAGCTTTCAAGGAAGTTCATGATCGGGTCGATGGAATCTCAGTCACAATGAATGCAAGCTTCGATTGCCTCAAAGAAGCTATCTGCAATACCCTTACCTATTTCCTCCGTCGACGATCTATGTTGGTTGTTTAGACAATTTCTTTTGGTCTCACTGGATAATTTTTTTTGCTTGCATGTTTTTTTGGATACACTGGGGATGACTGTAATTAAGCGTACTATGTGCTAATTTTATCTGCTAGTACTTAAACTTACTTAGCCCTCTTTTTGATTGATGCCAAAGGGGGAGAATAGAGTATCACTAACTTGCAGGGTAAGGTTTGGTCGACTGATTGAACAAAGTCAACTAAAATCAACTACTGGGCATCTGAATGAGGGGGAGCTGACTCAAAGTACCTGACAACAAGTTGAGGGGGAGCCGACTAAAGCCATAGAAGAAGAGTCTATAAATATGGAAGTAAAATAAATTTAGTTTTTTTGTCATAATCAAAAAGGAGAAGATTGTTAGATATATATTTTAATGATAGAGAATAACTTCATTCTAATTGCAGAACACCAATCTCAAAGAAGAAAGTCACAAGAATTAGAAGATTCTAGTAGAAGATCTGAAAGCAAGAATCAAGGAGTCAAATGTGCGAGTCAAGATCCA
This sequence comes from Nicotiana attenuata, assembly GCF_001879085.1. Taxonomy (NCBI): domain Eukaryota; kingdom Viridiplantae; phylum Streptophyta; class Magnoliopsida; order Solanales; family Solanaceae; genus Nicotiana; species Nicotiana attenuata. The sequence continues at coordinate 69,903 of NW_017671971.1, read as the reverse complement.
AAGCAAGAATCAAGGAGTAAATATGTTGTGATTGCGAGCTTCATGGAAAATAGATATTTGATTCAGCTATTTATAGAAGGCAATCAATCAATCGATATAGAAGATAAATCAATCAGTGTAGAAGATCTACAGAGAATATTCAATCACTCATCATAAAGAATATTCAATCTCAACGGCTTGCAAAGAAAAGAAAATCATGAAAGCAACGAAAAGAGGTTCCATTCTATTCTTGGAAGAAATCATCTTGATTGATTCTGAGAATCAACTCCCTCGGGTTGCCTTTCAGCCATGGAACTTTAACGCTTTGAAGAATGGATATATATATATATATATATATATATATATATATATATATATATATATATATTATAGAAGATGCAGAGGAAGGACATACTTTGATCGAACCAATATCAATCTCTTTGTTCTAATTCAAACAAGCATTGTAGTCTGCTATAGATTTACTGTGTAACTAGGGAGAGAAGATTAGAGAAAAATCACTGTTGAGGCATTATATCAAGAAGAGAGGAAAGAAAAAATCTAGTGACGAAGCTATTGGTGTATAACAACACCAACCCATATATACCAAGCAACTTTATACTTGAAAGAGAACACCCTTGCAACTCAAGGAGACTGGACGTAGGATTCATTCACGAACCAATATAAAACATCCTGTATTATTTACTTTCTGCAGTTTATTTTCCTGTATTTAGTTTACACTCATATCAAAAGTCCAGTCAACTAGAACGCAAGTTAGTTGACTACCTTGTAAAAGAAAAGAAAAATTACAATTCACCCACCCTCTTGCACTTTCAATTGGTATCAGAGCGGGTCTCACATTTTTACTTAACAACTTGTGAAAAAAGATCATGGCAAATCAAGTAACTATTGGAGCACTCTTTCAAGAAGGGAAGTCGCAAGTCAGGCCATCATATTTCAATGGACAATACTTCTCTCACTGGAAAGTGTGCATGAAAATTTATGCAAAGTCCTATAATGTCAAAGTATGACATGTTATCAAAAAGGAAAATTATTCACTACCAGCAACAACTCAACCACCCACTGATCCTAAAGATATAGATGAATACACAAACGAGCAAATGGTTGTTGTTCAAGTTAATGCTAAGGCACGAAACTTGCTATATAATGCCATTAGTGGTGAAAAGAACGAGAAAATTTTAAATTGTGATACCGCCAAGAAAATGTGGGACAAACTTAAAGTTACCTATGAAGGAACCAGCAAAGAGAAAGAAACTAGGATAAATTTGTTGGTTCACGATTATGAACTCTTTCAGATGAAAGAAAGAGAATCCATAGAGGAGATGTTTGCAATATTCAGCAAAATCATTAGCGATCTGAAAGCCTTTGTAAACCCTACACAAGTGGTGATCAAGTTTGAGAAATCCTGAAAAGTTTGCCTACTACATGACAGACAAAAGTAGTTACACTCGAATCTCAAGATCTAGACAAACTTTCATATGATGAACTACGAGGAGATCTTATAGCATTTGAGAAAACCCATCTCAAGAAAACTCGTTTTCTATTTCCTATTTACGGAAATAGAATTATTTCATATCCAATAATCTAATCCATTGGATTCAGAATCTATTATTTATATTTATCAAAAGGACTTTTAACACATATACAGGACATAACCCGAAATTATTGGGTCTAAATATACTGATAGCTTATTCACTAGATACGCCCCTATTTTTACCTTCGTATTTTTGAGAATGGAAGCAAAAGGGAAATAATTGAGAATTCATCACCTTATAGACTTGTTATTGGAATAACAAACATTACATTATTTGCACTTATTATAATTCTTACAAAGTTGAATTAGCTCTTCAGCAGCTACATCCATCTCTTCTCCTCTTATAGATTTCAAATTCCTGCTAATATCTCTAACTTTGGTCCTCAAATTTTCCCCTATTTCCCCAACTATGACACTTTCAAGAACTTGCATAATTTCTTCTCTGTGAATCTTGCTATCATCATCTCTAACAATCTCAACCGCCACTCCCAGCTCTACCATCAACCTAGCATTCATTGGTTGATCAAGATGTATAGGCATGGCTATTATAGGAACCCCAAAATCTAAACATTTTATTACGGAACTCCAATCACAATAACTTATAAATCCACCAATACTTGTATGATTGAGAATTCTTGATTTTTGTTCCCATTTGTCCAAAACTTTTCCTCTTTCTCCAATTCTTTCAAGAAAACCTTGTGGTAGTACCTCTTCAAGATTTTGTTCTTCCCCCTTTGAAAATCTTACAACCCATATGAAATTAACATTACTAAACTCCAATCCAAAAGCTATCTCTTCCATATCTTCTTTTGTCAATGAATACTCACTCCCAAAGTTGACAAAAACAGTTGAATTCTCATCTTTCTTTTCTAGCCAGTGAATGAGCTCCACGTCATTGGCGTCATTAGTCATTGGATCTTTGATTGGTAGACCAACTGGAATAACCTTCCAATTGCTTAATTGAGAGAGATAATCTATATATTTGGCCTCTATAATTCTAGAGGTACTCGTCAACATATATTGCATACTTCCTTTAGCAAAAGGATCCATATCATCAGGATCTTTCTCTTTAGCAAATTTTGCACTTATTTCACCCCATTTAACTAGCTCACTTTCCTTAGGATAAATATTTGGGAAAGGGAATTCAACCTCTGGTTTTCTTAGTGAATTAAAGAAGTATGAAAATATAGCCGCGCCACAAGTTATGAACTTGATTGATGGAATGTTGTGCTCATTCGCGACGACTTCAGCCCATTGAAGTAAAATATCATAAATTACCAAATCAGGTTTAAGATTTTCCAAGATTTTGGAGAAGTTTGGTTTGGAAAATTTCAAGGCCTTTTGAACAATTTGATCAAGATTTGGTGGAAGATCATTGGTTGTATGGCAATGAGGAGCTAAAAGTTGAGGCAATTTTGGTAAATGAAGCTCAACAATCTTAATTGAAGCCGAATACTTTTCTGGGATTTCTTTGTCTATAGATTCAAGACTTATAGGTGTAGAGCATACGCGAATCAAGAATCCCTTGTCCGCGAGTTTCTTGGCTAAGTTTAGAAATGGACAGATGTGTCCATATGCTAACCAGGGGAACATCAGTACCTTCAAATTAGTATTACGAGGTTCTGTTACATTTGTACTCGTTAAAACTTTCTTCTTCCTAAAGAAAATATTCATGTTTTTTTCTTTAGAGTGAAAGAAGGATGAGAAATCAGAGGTGGCATTGGCTGGATTTATCAGAAACAAGAGAGATGAGGACAAAAATAAAAAATGTAAAGTTTCCTGTGATTTCAATGTATGTTGCTGATTTGGACTAAGATTACAAGAGAAAAAGAAATGTTGTCGTTGATTTCAAGGCCAAGCTTATCAAAATGACTGATTGTGTGATTATATTGTTCTAGGATTTTCCATTAATGTAGACTTTTACCTAAGTTTTATGGAGAGTGATTAGTTGCGCATGTGAGAGGCGGAGTAAGAGATCGAAGTACGGGTTACCTTAGGTACAAATTCTGTATTTCTCTTAAGAAATTTATTCAATATGATACAATTATTAATTTATAACTCACCAACTTAAAAGGGTTATAATCTTGAACATATTAACTTCAAATCTTGGCTCCGCCTCTTTGCGCGACTATTTGTTTGAAGTATAGCCAAGGGTGGATATAGTGTGCTAGTTATGGGTTCAACTGAACTCATAACTCTCGACTCGGAGTAAAAATTTATGTAGAAAAATTCATTAAAAGTACAACAATAGTCGATATGAACCTACAACTTTAAAAATATAATGGGTTCAATTCTAAAAACCTTAAAAACTTGAACCCATCGAGTTTAAATGTTGTATCTGCCTTTGAGTATAGCTATGTTGAGAGCTGGATCCACTATAGCTGGCTTATTCAAAATATTACGACAGTAATTCAGTTTTTCCAAGATACTACAATAATATTCAAGACATATACCCCCTCCGTTTACTTTTGCTTAGCACGTTTTATTTTTCATGCCCCTTAAGAAATAATAAATGAAGTGTGTAATTTACCATGATACCCATATTAATTGATGCATATTTTATTGGATTTGAGAAAATGATTTGAAATGAGTAATAAATTCTGTGGGTATAACAGGAAAAAAAATTGTCTTCTCTTGATATGCATAAAGTGACAAGTAAAAATGAAAATATATTTTTAGTATACATGCCAAGTAAAAGTAAACTGAGAGAATATTACACGGATTAGCCTATTTTCGCTCTATAGATGCATGCGATTGATTAAGGAATTGAGAATTCATATCGAAAACAATAACAACATATTCGGTATTTTCCCAAAGCGTGGGATCTGAGAAGGGTAATATATATGCAGACCTTATCCTTACCTTGTGGAGGTAGAAAAACTATTTTCTCGACAGATTTGAACAAGAAAAAGTATTCATATCGAAAGCTACACAAAATTATTCTTTAAGAATGTGAATACAGGATAAATTTATAGGTCGCCTCCTATTTTTTCTCATTATTTCAACCTCAAAATATTTTGAAGATAACCAGACCTAACAGACAATTTTGTAAACTGAATTACAGCATCACATTATTTGCACTTTATTACTATTCTTACAAAACTGAATTAGCTCTTCAGCAACTGCATCCATCTCTTCACCCCTTATACATTTCAATTTCTTGCTAACATCTTTAACTTTTGTCCTCAAATTATCTCCTGTTTTCCCAGCTATGACATTTTCAAGAACTTGCGCAATTTCTTCTCTATGAATCTTGCCATCATCATCTCTAACAATCTCAACCGCGACTCCTAATTCTACTATCAACCTAGCGTTCACCGGTTGATCAAGATGCATAGGCATTGCTATAATAGGAACCCCAAAATCTACACTTTCCATTACAGAATTCCAACCACAATGACTTATAAATCCTCCGGTATTCGGATGATTGAGAATTCTTGGTTGTGGGGCCCATTTGTTCAAAACTCTTCCCCTTTCTCCAATTCTTTCAAGAAAACCGTGTGGTAGAGCATTTTCAAGATTTTGTTCTTCCCCTTTTGGAAATCTTACAACCCATATGAAATTAACATTACTAAACTCCAATCCAAAAGCTATTTCTTCCCTATCTTCTTTTGTCAAGAAATACTCACTTCCAAAAGAGACAAATACAGTTGAATTCTCATCTTTTTTTCCTAGCCAATCAAAAAGCTCCACATCATCCGTGCCATTAGCCATTGAATCTTGGACTGGTGGACCAACTGGAATAACTTTCCAATTGCTCAATTCAGAAAAATAATCTATGTATTTTGCCTCTATAATTCTAGAGGTACTCATTAACATAATTTGCATATTTCCTTCAGTAAAAGGACCCACATCATCAGGTTCTTTTTCTTTAGCTGATTTTGCCATCATTTCACCCAATTTTACTAACTCAATTTTCCTAAGATAAATAGCTGGGAAAGGGAATTCAATCTCAGGTTTCTTTACTAAGTTAAAAAAATATGAAAACACAGCTGCACCAGAAGTTAAGAGCTTGACTGCAGGAATGTTTTGTTCATTCGCTACGCCTTCAGCCCATTGCTGTAAAATATCATAAACTACCACATCAGGTTTCAGATTTTTCAAGATTTTGGAGAAGTTTGGTTTGGACAATTTCAAGGCCTTTTGAAGGGTGTGATTGAGATGGGGTGGGAGTCCATTGGTAGTATGGTAATGAGGAGGAAGTTCAGGAGATTCGGGTAAATGATACTCAACAAGCTGTATTGAAACAAAGTATTTTTCGGGTATTTTCTTGACTATAGATTTAAGATTGATAGGTGTTGAACAGAGATAAATCAAGAATCCCTTGTCCGCGAGTTTCTTGGCTACGTTGAGAAATGGAGAGATATGTCCATATGCTAACCATGGAAACATCAGTACCTTCATACTAGTGTTACCACATTCTGTTACTTGTGTATCCATGTAAATTTGTGTGATGATCGGCTATTTGTGTAAAAAAATTCTTTTCTATAGAGTGAAAAAAGGATGAGAAATCAGAGATGGGCTTTTGTGGAGTAGTGGAATTGGCTGGTTTTATTAGGAAAAAAAGCGAGAGGTGAGGACAAACGTAATAGCATGGGAAGCTGTGTTATACTGTATATTGACAATTTGGAGTAAGCTTCTAGTATTACTAAGAGTCCGTTTGGATTGGCTTGTTTTAAGTGTTTTTAAACCAAAATAGCTTTTAAGCCATTTTGTAGTGTTTGGATAAAGTAAAAAAGTATTTTTAAGCACTTGTTTTTAAGCTAAAATGACAAAAACAAGCCAAAAGCAAAAAGTTAGAATTCCTAACTTATGGCTTAAAAATTATTTTGGCTTAAAAGTCACTTAAAACAAACCCATCCAAACAAGCTCTAAAAACAAAATGCTCAACGTTGATGTCAATGCTTAGCTAACATGAAAGTGATTGGTTGTATTGACTATTTCTAGAAAACTTGAATGTAAGATTTTTAGCCAAGTTTTGATGCAAAGTGACTAATTGTGTGACTGTTTGTTGGAAATTTCAAAGGTGGAATTTTAGCAAAGTTTTAGGAAGGTGACTATTTTGTGATTTTAACTTCTGAGAAATGGATATTTTTAGCCGCTCTAAAAAAAATAACCGACAATATAT